>NC_088295.1:44946337-45208450 GCF_032854445.1 Liolophura sinensis
CTGATTGGGGGAAAATAAATATGATGTACACACTGAGTGGTACTCGGGAGAGGGCTATCATTAGAACAAATTATTAAATTTGTGTATCTTAAATTTCACTGAATAAGATGTAAAGCTGGAATAAAAGGATGAGAAAATTTTCCAAAAAACCTAAAATTCAAAAGAAAAGGTATATTAGACATCATATCAATTACATCCACGCATCGTGTAGGAGTGCTCCACCATCATGAAGTATCGGCTCACAGTTGCTGCCAGTCGTGGTCGACCTACATGTACCAAAACTGAATCTTACCAGATCAGACGCCACCAGTAGCTCACAATCATAATGTTTTAATTCTCAAACTTTACAACATGAGCGCTATGCATAGGTCGACTGCGTAGAGTCGTAACCACTTGCTTATAATAACAAGTCATCCTACACCCTGCTTTAATATAGTACGTTAAAATACATTAATGCATTTCAGTTAGATTAAGAGGCTCTCACCGTAGAAGAAAATCCCAATGCCCTTATATTTATAATGCTAAATTACAAAGACACTGTTTCAAAATCACCATAAAATTACCCCAATCCAGTCAAACAACAGTGATATCGCCCAACCATTTCTTGACGTATTGGGCCTCTAAAGATTTGACACCGGACAAAGACGGTATATGGGTTACTCTATTTCACCGCTGTTTAAGACCATACTTGAGAATATTTTGCTTGCCCTGCGTGCTACTAGTGTACTGTTTTAGCCGCTGTCGTACACTGTTTATCTGACGCACCTCCTAACTTCAAACAGCAAGAGCTGAATTCATACCACTATCAGTACAGGGTTTATCAAGCCAGTTTAGATATACCATGTTGTATGTTGCCTTCCTAAAGCTGATTATCTAGACAAATGTACACACGGTTTCAAAGCTTCTTCTACGCGGTGTCAAGTGTCTGTCGAGAAAAGTCCAGGACAATCACTTTCAAGCAAATCGTGATACCATACAAGTACACTACCATTCCATATTCACACAACAAAGCTGCTATTTTAGGTAGGAACTGATTTGCCACAGGCAATATTTGTGTGAAAGAAGGTCAAGAAATCTTGTCCTGTAACCTGTTCTTCAATTCACTCAACTTGATCCTGATCGAATATTATTTCATTCCCAACAATACCTGAACACAAAACTGGCTTCAGGACACCCAGTAGAGGGTACTTTACTTGGTCACTAAACTGACTTTTAATGCCATCAACATTTATTCTCTACCATAGCACAGAAACCATTCCTGACTTCTATCCACAATTTGCTAGGTTTACCATTAAGTCTCTTAATACGACCTCCGGCTATGGTAAAGGTACCATACCAGTGTCAAGACAGACCATAGCTTCACTACTACAGTCTTGTCACGGATTACGTTGACGCCAGACTTACAATGCTTTATGGCAGAGAAACCCCTTGGCTTCCTGACAGTGAATGGTCCAAGGGATTAACCCTTCCCCTCACACCCAGGTTCCGCAATTTGCCCCCTAATCAGGTTAAACCCTAAGTCCCGACACTCTATCCTCTTAAATTACCAGCCATAAAACACTAGAATAACTGATAAGATCTAAACCTGATGAGATTGTCTTGTCCAGGTTATTTGTCAGCATTGAACAGTTTTAGTCACACCATTCCTCAACAAACAATGCTTTATGCCTCCAGCCTGATATGATCATAAGCTGACATATGATCTCCAATTAAGCTTGATCAAGTGACCTTGACTTTTAGCATTTCCACAGCTTACTCTACAGGCCATTGTCTGTGACCAGTGTTAAACCTGTTATTATGCATTCCACTGCTCAGGCACCTTTCAGATGAGACTCGATTAAATCTACACTAATTGTAGTATACATATATGCTTGTACATCGTACGGCTCAGACAGTTAAAGTGCTTTTTCGCGCGATGGTCAGGCCTTGACCAATAAGGTCTCTTGTTTGTATCCAGCTCTCCTTGGTCTGAGAGTCACTATGTCAGCAGGTTTGTCAGAAAGGTGAAAAGTTTACTCCAAGCTCTCCGGTTCCCACTAAACGACAATGCCCATAGCTTTCATATAACTGAAAAATTTGTGAGTATTTAAGAAAAATTTAAGCACCAATAAAACTAAATTAATAACATTGCAATATATGTAGCTCAACTCCCTAACTTTGTTGACAAAAGACCGGTTAAATGAAGGCAACGGACTGGAAGCTATGGAATAGACAGCACAACCAAACTGCACTCAGTTGATCATGTATCTCAGTTCTAATATGTACGATGTATATCAGAATGTAACGTATAACCTTAGTGTGAAATCAGTAATTTAGCCCCAATTAATGTGGCAAAATTTGAATCCATACATCATTTGTGATAGATGTATATATCCATCATCAATTAGCGAGTTCATCTGTATGAATGACCTGATCTGGACAAATCAAAAGATACATTTATATTACTTTTTGATTGGCGTTTTTCACTTATGAAGATATGAAGACAATCAGCTTTATAAAGGATGTGACCAGTCATTCAAGTCTTTGTATTTATTTATTTATTTGATTGGTGTTTTACGCCGTACTCAAGAATATTTCACTTATACGACGGCGGCCAGCATTATGGTGGGAGGAAACCAGGCAGGGCCCGGGGGAAAACCCACGACCATCCGCAGGTTGCTGGCAGACCTTCCCACGTAGGCTAAGACTTTGTAAGATTTTTGAGTGTCTACTTCATATACATATTGGGTCTTCACTATCTAACTCCATTTTTGCCACATAAACACTAAGGAAGTCAATTACACCTAACGGAGACAAAACAAACCATACAGGATTCAATACACAGGAATTATCCCATACTGATATCCGGTCAACCCACAAAATAACCTTTCAACAGAAAGCTCAATTAAAGCTGCATAGCCAATGGCAAGAGATATTTAAATGTCTGGTGCGGAAACCAAAATAACCTGTGTGTGGTCCACTCCATCCGTGTCCACATAGTTACAAAAGTGGACAGAGTCAAGCTGTCTAAAAGAAGAGCAACCTGTGGCTGAGACAGGGACTGCCAAGCAGGAAAACATGGTCACGCCAACATGTAACGGTATCGCAACCAAATCACAGCTCTGCCGAGGCCCAATTCCGTCAAGACGAAAAAGAGAAAATTGTTTCATTTTTCCAATTAGAGTTACAAAGGCCAGGGTAACAGATGGAAAAAGATAAAAGCCCTAATGGTTCTCAGACATGCGCCTGTTCAGTTCCTCTACACTCGGACACAAGACACGATTAGAAGCCATTTTAATTGGATGTCAACCCACAACACACGGGATTTCTCAATTAATAGGTTTTCACGCACACACACATATTTTACATCCTCAGTAAATAGCTATAAATCTTTCCATGAATTAGCCTACAAAGAGAAAAAAAATCACCATGGAAACTGATACAAGGGCATGGGTATGTATATACAGATTCTATTTACAACTTATTCTATTCCATCAAGCCACACTGGGGCCATATTCAGATACAACTTTCACTTTGCAGATATAGCAAATACTGTGCTTTAATTTTCAGATATATAAAATGTATGTGCATCCTTTGCCAACATTTTGCTTATCTTCAGCATCAGGAAGTCAAGTTTAAATTTTTTAGTGGGATTCTATAGGAAATATCTGCATGCAGACGGAAACGAATGAATTTAACCTTTAAGGCCAATTTCATAACACATAACTCAGAGCTTTTCACTTACATGCACATGTAGGATGAGAAAAGCATGTTTAGGAGCCAACGCCTGCAGAGAAATACACCTGAACATTTGTGCAGTAATTATGGAGCTAAGATTCAAACTATTAATGATCATACATCTCACAATAATGAAAATTATTCACCTGGTGGTTTCTTGTTTTTTTGTTTTTCTGCCCATTGGTTAATTGGTTTCAAATCATATGATCTGAGAGTGGGAAAAAAATCTGAAAAAAGTGATCCTCGTCAATGGCTGAGATACAGATGCAAGCCGTCTGCCAAGCTGTTGTTGTTGTTTCTGGATTCTCACCACCACAAAAATATGAGTGAATTTAAGGAATCACCCGCTCTAACAGTTCATGGGTAACATTAGAAGTCGTCAACACTTCTTTGACCACTAATTATTTCAAAAATATTGTGTGCATATTAGTATATCACATAAGCTCGTCAGCAACTCAACGAAGGTTGGTGGTTTTTAATACCTCAGGCACGCTGGTTTCCTTCACCCATAAAACTCACCAACATTGCATACATGAAAAATTCTTTGGTATTGACTACTGCTTTTATGCAAATTACAGACAAACTTTGATGAACAATTAATAATATGCAAATCATAATAATATGTACATCATAATGGTGGAAGACAAATGGACTTAAACATAATGTCACCAAGGCTCCACGAAATTTGCTGAAATCTGCAAATTCCATGTCTAAGGCCAAATTTGAACCCAAACATCATGTGTGCTGGGAACTTAAAGATGAGCATATCTTTCAACCCCTTGGCAAGACAAATGAATGTCTACTAAAAATAACATCTTTGGAATGCTAAAGTCACTGCTAGTTTTTCTTTTTTTCTGAAGGCATCAAGAAGTATTAATGAAGCTGTCTGGCAACACAGACTCAGACAAAGGTAAACAGGTCCCTTGTGATCGAGGTGTATTGAAATTAAGTTGGAATACGATGACATATGTCAGATTGATTGACTACCCAGCTGAATGGTTGGTTAGTGCTAGACAGGCAGATATTTTGACACAGCCAGTTTCTCCACTGCCGCCATTGCCTCTCCTGGCAATCTCTCCATTATTTTTCAATCAGTTCAGGGCGACCTGAAACCGTGATGTTATTCATCAGGTGCCAGTGATGAGTCTGTGAGAGATAGAGAGAGATTTACATGACTTACATTCCCCAAAATAATGATTACACAATATTCGATTCACCAAGTGACCTTAACTTAAAGGTCAGACAGATCTGTTCATGCTACATTATCAATCCAGAGGCTTTGTCTCCCACATCCATATGCTATACAAAATCAAGTGAGCATCCTACCTATATTGAGTCACAATTACTTCTATATGATTTTACACATTTGTTACAAAGAAATGGTAAAATTGATCATAATAGTTTCCTTCAATCCTGTCCCAAGAAAATCTGAAACTGTTTTCTGGGATAACAAGCCCCCTTAAGAATTTCACAAATGTTGACTATTGGACATATGTTGCAAGTCTTTTGATGAAAATAATATTCTTAATTCCAAGAATATGTGTGTGCCGTATTAATAAGACAAAATGGAGACCAAAAAAAGAGAACAGAACTACAATCATTTACACAGATGGGGACAAAAGCATACAGTATAGCCTTTTGACAATAACATATAATGTTGTGAATTACAACTCACCAGAAATAGTTTCATACAATTAATGTAAAGTAGAATTGTCAAAATTAAGGTTTTGATGAAATGCAGCCTGAATATGTCTAAATGTGAGCAGTCTGAACAGTTTTGAACATAAACATGCCTGTCTCCAGCTTCTTATATCCGAGGGAATATGTACATGTATATTGTACATGACTTGTGTTACATCTCCATGTAGAATAAAGGGATAACAACTAGTTTTTCCATACCCAGTTGCGTCCCCTGAATTCTCATCACAATGCAGAAGTCATAAAGCTTGAAAGCACTGCACGCAGAATTTCTTTCACAGCAGAATGATAGAGTGGTTATCAGCCCCTGGTTGACAGCCGATTGCCGTAATAAAAACACACGTTTGTGCATCAAAAAGCAGTATCAGGCTGAGCTGGTGGGGAAAATCTATGTCATACACAACGGAAAATATATAAAATGTCACGGAAAATCTCCAAAGTGTCTGAGTAGTGTAACAGGCAGATCTGTCACATGACAACGAGGCAGGTGATTCGCAACAACAAATACAATGTCTGACATACTGGTGTGAAGGAGAGAACACGATATCACATACATACATGTATGAAAGCTTTGCACTAATGATAAATGTTTGCATGTGATGAAGCCTGTAGATTTGTTAATGTACTATATAGTATATGCCTGTTACAATTACTAACTGCACTTGAGATATGCATATGATGGCCAATAAATATAGCAGTACAACTGTCGCATTTAAACAGTGTACTGGTATAAGTTACAAAATACACCTGGTGTAGGTGACATTTCAGGGTAATATCTCCTAAAGAAGTTCAGCCTCCAAATTGTTGAACTTTCAGAAAAAAAAAAAGAAAAAAAAAAACATACCACACTTCACAAAGAAAAAAACTTAGTTTCATAAAAATTTCTTTCATTAAAACCTGCTAGATAAAATCGTTTTATTTACAATTATAACAAAAAAATAAACCATTTTTTTTTTTGTTATAGATGGCATGACTCTTAAAATTTGGTATTATAACCTTCAATTTTTCTTTTCTTGATACTTGTATGCATGGCCCTGCAAATGCATATACGCTGATTGGAATACATAACAAGCAAATATGATTCTTTAACCTTGCCCTGAAGATGGTCTATGGACAGGACACCGGCAGAATTACATGTATTTATTACCAAATGAATTATTATGGTGTAACCCCAATGCTAAAACTTTACTACTCTCATTAAAATGAAAGTTAAAGTTACATCTACATATATGGTGTACGTCTCCTTTTACTGGTGAAAACGTTCATGTTGCATTGAACAGGTTCAATAAATCTTGTGTCAGACCTTTGAGCCATTGGTTAAAACAGTTTTTTTTAAATTAAAATAGCAATTATTCTTCTTATGTAGACAAGGTACAAGTTTTAAGACTACATTTATGAAGTAAGTTTAGAATTAATAGTTTTAGATTCGTTAAGTCATACTCCCTTTAATTAGTAAGATTTGGCTTTAAAAAATTACATGTAACCTATCATGGCATATTCTATGACACCAATTAGTAATCCCTTCACTGGCAATATTACAGATGTCCCACAAGGACCACTTCAGGGCTTCAAATCCTATGTACTTACAGAAGACTATCAAAGCCGTATCTAAACGTGAGAATAGCTATGCTGTAGATGTGAATTTGACAGCTTCTGGAAGCTCAGTTTCTTCCACCAACCAGTGCACTTCACCACCAGCTGTCAGAGAGACCCATCACTTCCTGCCACAGGCCTCCTCATAACAAACACAGCAGCCTTTATCAGGGTTACTGTAAATTTCTGATTAGTACCACACTGTGCGCACTACTACCTACATGTATATTCAATTGAATCCAGCCCCTTCTGTTTCGACAGATTCACTGTTACATGAGAATACAAACATATCCTCCATGACTGAATTGTAACACATACATGTACATGTAGTTTATACGGATTCACTGTTACACGAGAATACAAACATATCCTCAATGACTGAATTGTAATGCATACATGTACATGTAGTTTATACGGATTCACTGTTACACGAGAATACAAACATATCCTCAATGACTGAATTGTAATGCATACATGTACATGTAGTATATACGGATTCACTGTTACATGAGAATACAAACATATCCTCCATGACTGAATTGTAATGCATACATGTACATGTAGTTTATACGGATTCACTGTTACACGAGAATACAAACATATCCTCCATGACTGAATTGTAACGCATACATGTACATGTAGTATATACGAATTCACTGTTACATGAGAATACAAACATGACTGAATTGTAATGCATACATGTACATGTAGTTTATACGGATTCACTGTTACACGAGAATACAAACATATCCTCAATGACTGAATTGTAACACATACATGTACATGTAGTATATACGGATTCACTGTTACATGAGAATACAAACATATCCTCAATGACTGAATTGTAATGCATACATGTACATGTAGTTTATACGGATTCACTGTTACATGAGAATACAAACATATCCTCAATGACTGAATTGTAACACATACATGTACATGTAGTTTATACGGATTCACTGTTACATGAGAATACAAACATATCTCCATGACTGAATTGTAACGCATACATGTACATGTAGTTTATACAGATTCACTGTTACAAAAGAATACAAACATATCCTCAATGACTGAATTGTAACGCATACATGTACATGTAGTTTATACGCATTCACTGTTACACGAGAATGCATCATAAACTACAAACTCAATGACTGAATCCTCATATATGTACAGAGTAATTCTCACAGATCCACACTGTTACATGTACGTCACACAGAGGTCAAAACTTGATTCAAAATAAACATGATGACTCCAAATTGAGTGCAGGTCACCAAAAAGATGACATTTTATCATGCAAATATTAATAATTTCAGTAACATAAATGGCAGTTGGTCGCCCCAAACTAAACAACCTGTATTAAAACTAACAAGTAAATTAAACAAAAACATGATGGTTTACCAATAAAAAGTGCAGTTTTCATATAAATTTCTTTCACTCACAGACTTTGAAATCAAAGTTCTTTGAAAGCATCATTTTGAGATGCATTTTTAAAATTTCTTTATGAACAGTCACAATGTCATCATTAAACTTTGGGATCAGGGCCTTTAATGTTTTTTCTAGATATGGCCCTGTTATTGTTTTCCAATATTGGATTCATATCATATGACTCATTTAAATCATATTGGAAGATCTCAATATTTGTTGAGGTCATCACTCTGCAGAGCTCAAAATATCCAACATTTTGACCTCTGTCACAGCAGTATGTAACATGAACACTTATTTACATACATACATACATACATACATACATACATGTATAATGAAATATAACAAGAATTTATTCTTTATATTTGGAAAATTTTTGACAAACACAAATATGCGCTGATAAATTTCAACAGCTCAGCATGAAGATTTTTATAGGAACATGCATCCTGTCACCATTTCATTCTGCTAATTCACTTTGCCAAAGGTGAATGAATTAATGTCCAATGAGTACCTTTTCCAATGCAATGTCATGTCCAAGCCAGACTGAGCATTGTTCTTGGGTAATGCAAATACTACATTACCAGCTTCCCTACAAATTATCATTGCACTGGCAGTAGCCTAATGCGTGACAGACTACACAGCTTGAGCCCAAATAACTTCAGGCTGGAAAGGTTTGCCATTTAGGCCTGGACAGAAGTTTGGGAGACTTTGTGAAGTCAAACCCCAGCCTAACTGGCAGTTCTCCAAGGTATACACACATGCCCTTAATGACCACATGTGGGACTAGTAAATCAGACATGACAGAATGATTGGGGCATAATGAAAACTGGAAGTACACAAGAAACATATCCTGTCCAAAAAAAAAAAAAAAAAATGACCCAGGTATGAAATATCTACGATCTTCAAGTAATTCCACATATAAGTCATATCTTCTAGAGATACACCCATCACCAGGGAACCGTTTTTGTCTGAGGTATTCCTAAATTGTTTTATTGCCTTCTATTTTTTGCTTCCGGTTTGTACACAAAGACTTGGGGCAAGGAATTTTAATTTTCTCTGGACTATGTGGAAACATGAAAGCTCATCTTCGCAACATATACACCATTATATCTTTTTTGATTTGGGACAAAGCAAACACACAATTCTCTTAGATTCTGTAGGCTAACTTTTGTATGATTACATGAAAAGAATACAGAGCTGCATGTTTTTTTGGTTTTGATACCTTTTTCATTATTAATTGAAATATTTTGTGCAGTCAATATGATAAATAGTAAAATCTGTAATTGTAGGACTTGTATGTGCAGTGGCTTGAAAACCTACATTTATACATAAAACATTTTATGTAATTTATTTATTTATTTGATTGCTGTTTTCCGCCGTACTCAAGAATATTTCACTTATACAATGGCGGTCAGCATTATGGTGGATGGAAACAAGGTAGAGCCCGCGGGACACCTGCAACCATCCGCACGTTGCTGACAGATCTTTATATAATTCTTCAACCTTTTCACATGTTTGCAAGGTGATTATTCAAGCATATTCTGAAGGCATTATTCTGGGTTCACTGCACGTAAACAAAAAATTATACTTATGGTAAAGCCCTGAAAATGGCCAATCAAACCAACATAGTTTTGTCTCCAAAATCAAATTAAAAATGTGAATAAATTGCACTGAAAATTGATCTGGGAAAGAGACAACATCACTGCTCTCTAAAGTAAAGATTTCTGTTTATAAATAGTTCAGCTGTTCCCATACAAGCAAGTTTTAACATTCGCTATATAATATTGTTTCAAAAGCCATTTTCTAAGATGTAAGCCACAAACAGGCTTGAACGTGCATACAAACGGCCCATAATTCATGGCAGGGAGTCCCATCGTGACTCCCATTAATGAAGAACCATGCTTCAACAGCTGGTCCAATGAAATGGTCCAACTATTAATTGTATTACACATCATTTATACCATTCCTTCCACAAGCAATCAAAACTTTAGGCCATGCAAAGCCAACTACACAAATGGAAATAAATGAAACTTTCAAGTCAAATGAACACAATAGGTGAATACATGTACTTGTGTATGCGAGTGAGTGAGTGCTTGGGGTTTAACGTCGTACTCAACAATTTTTCAGTCATATGACGACGAAGGAATCTTTAGGGTGCATGTACCTGTAATGTGCCTCCTTGTAGCAGGACGGATTTCCACCGCTCTTTCATTTAGTGCTGCTTCACTGAGACGACTTACCGAAGGCAAGTAAGCCGCCCCGCCCGAGCCATTATACTGATACGGATCAACCAGTCGTTGCACTATCCCCTTCATGCTGAACGCCAAGCGAGGAAGTTACAGCTTCCTCTTTTAAAGTCTTAGGTGTGACTCGATCAAGGATTGATCCTGAATCTACCGGTCCCGAAGCGGATGAAATTGGGTGCAGTGAGCCTATCAAGATTACTCAAGAAATTAAATGACAATTGATACTCAATTGTAAATGCCATTCTACTAAATCATCTAAACCGTATGTGTGGATGATCATTTCCCCATGCTCTACACAGTTTCCTCCCACCATAATGATAAAACACCACTGAAAAAAATAAACGAATAAATTAATTTAAACCGCATTAAATGTGCAAAGAACAGACATTCCTTTGCAATGTTTCTGTTCCATGGAGCAATTAACTAATTTTCAGTGAGAACTCTAGCAAGCTTATTAGTTTTCAGTTAATTGTTTTCACAAAATAAGGAAATTAAGATCCTGGATCTAACATTGTACAATACCAAGATGAGCCTCAGACTTATTTGCAGTTTAATATCTGTGTAAACAGGTCTGAAATTCTTTCATATCTGCCTGTACATCTCCTTTTTCCTTCTCCATTATTTTTTCTTCTTCACTATTTTTCCTTCTTTATTATTTTTTCCTTCTTCACTATTTTTCCTTCTTCATTATTTTTTCCTTCTTCACTATTTTTCCTTCTTCATTATTTTTCCTCCTTCATTATTTTTCCTTCTTCACTATTTTTCCTTCTTCATTATTTTTTCCCTTTCTTGATTACACAGCTACTGTATGAAGATAACCAGCCTACTTATTTCTGTGGATTAAATTAATTTTTGGACAATAAACACTGCAATTTGCGTTCAATTGTGTATTTTAATGAATCTTGAAGAATTTGTTTGTACTGAAAACTTGATACATGCCACTATTATGTATCCCTCCCAAAAGACCAGAGAGCCATACATGATTTCACCTTTGGAACTGAACACGAATAGCCTTCAATCTGTGTTTAATATTACAATAAAATCTGAGGCTTCTTTGAGCAGGAATGTTCTTGTAATAAATACCCAGTGCAGGGTGTACCTTGATCATAAACAGGTCCCAAAATAGTTCCCTCGTCACAAGACTGGCAATTTATGCCTGGAACCATTCAACTGGGAAACTGTGGAGAAAGTATCAAACGGGATCTAATCAGAACTAGTAATGGCTGCCAGACATAGATACAATAAACAGACGAGACAAAGGCATAGTCAACACTGCACGATAATGCCGTCTGGAAGTCAACAAAGGGGTGTTTGATGTTTACAAAAGTAACTTTTATCTCAATGAAAAAGATGCATGTTTGTTGTTAGTGTTTATAGATTCAATGATGTCAGATATTAAGCTATGACAGCTAGATACCTTCCTTGAATGCTAGAACTATGAAAGCTGCATGATGTCTACTTTCTGTAACAGCCAATACATGTACATACACTTACAGATTACAGGTTTCAAAATAGAAATGGCTATAAACTTGTAAATCTACAGCACAAAGAAATGCCAAAATAGTCCAACTCCAAGAATTTAACAAGGCTTCCTAATGCCTGTTTGTTAGAATCTTGAGTTTCTAATCAGCGGCATCTTCTTAAGAAGCTGTTTAGATGAGTTTGACATTTGAGCACTATACACCACAACAAAATGGAAGCAGCAACCTTTGTTATATTTCAGACGCATCGTCGCCACATTTGTGGCGTTGCATAGTGAAGCACTGCGATCCAGACATTCAGTGTGCTCCCTGAAATCCCACAAGCCATTGAGTAGTCAGTTATATATAGTCAGTTATAGTCAGCATCAACAAGCCTGCGCTCTGGATTGTTTCCATTGTGTTGCTGAATGTAAAAGCACCAAGACACCTACAACAAGTCAGAGAACCGGGTACTACAATCAGGTCTCCTGCCATGCAACTAAACTATTAAGCCGCTTGCCCAGAGAGTAATAAATGTTACAAAATTCAATGTTTACTGTAACAGCCATTTTTAAAGAGACATGAAATTCCAAGCAGAACATCTGTTGTCAATTGAAGCCCTTGACAGAATATTATTTTCAAGACAGCCACTGGTTGTGGGCCTCTGCTTGGGGACAAAGGACAGCCTGTTGCCAAGAGGACAGAAGGACAGCTATAATATTGATTAGAAAGGAATGTGGGTAATGGGGGAAGAGGCCACTAGGGTAATGACAATACCACAGAGAGATCCTGTCAAGACAATGGGCAGATAATACCAGAGAGGATTAACTACATGATTAAACATGGTGGTCAATGGTGCTTTACTTTAGACAAAAGGAGAATTTGTCAAAACGAAAAATTAAAAATCTTTCAAGGCTACTATCTCAATGAATTTCACTCCAAATCCTAATACAAGTTCACCAAATGCCATGATTTGGAGGCAAAGATTATTTTCTACAAACTGGCAAGAACTTGGCAAAAGATATTGTCAGACAAAAGAAAAACACTAAGCTGTACTATTCTTACAAAGTTTCTCCCCTGCAAATATTCAAATTTATCTATACAAAGTCATATATGCATGTTAAATACTACAAAAAAGGTTTAACAAACAGAGTAAAATCCACATTACCGGATATATTGGTATACGGATAAATAGGTAAACAACAATGTTACCAGAGACTTAATGTACCCTGCAACTTATAGCCTTCCTGTTATGTAAACAAAACAGATGACAAAAAATTTATCTACATAAATACAGCTTGCAAATGATCTCTATGGCAGATCTGTATAGAGTATGATGAGACATATGATGTAGAGGGATTGAACGCTGCCTTATGTCTTACATATGACTCTGTAACATAGAATGGTTTCTGTAGGTGGATTGCATCAAGATGTGCTCTAAACATGTTCGGGCCATCTATCACATTTACCATCTACATTCTATCTACATGCATGAAGTGAGCAAATACCAAAAAGAACCTAATTATCATATTTTGATACACTAAATGTAAATCCCAGTAAATGTACCATTCACTGCATATTTAACTTATAGCCACATTGCCCTTAATAGCATACAAACACTCCTTTTACGTGTACATTAAGAACAGACACATGTCCTTCAGGATTAACATCATACTGAATTTTTCATATAACGACGAGAGTCATTAGGTATGTGTACATTTACATATTGTCTTCTCACGGTGGCACGGTGAGTTCATGCTGCCAAAGTGCTGCTGCCACTGAAGTATCATGCTAAAGACACCTGACATAACACCCCACCCAGTCACATTATACTGACACCAGGCCAACCAGTCTTAATGCTAAGCATCATGCACCATTTGTAAAGTCTTTGGTACGACCTTTGGTTTGACCCCAAGATCTACCAGCGTGTACTTCAAGTGTACAGTTCATGTGCCTCAAAACAAAATGTTATCAGAATTTCTCTTTGTTTGCTTGTGCATTGTTGCATGTGATTCCAAAACCAGGCACATTAATTTGATTGGTGTTTAAGAATTTTCCGCTTGCACCTACAGATGAAGGATGGTGGTCAGGATTTGGGTTGAGAAAGCCAGAGTGCCTGGAGTGAAGTAAGACCGGGGTTGGGGTCTTAAGTAAAATTGCGACCGGGATGGTCACTGTCATTTATCTTCATTCCATGTCTAACGTAGATAAGAAAACTCTCCAAGGCATTCTCAGTAACACCATGCAGGCATATATCACACATAACAACATGGGAGTGGCCAGACTCTGAGGTCCTTACAGGTCAACTCCCTAAACTCCCCTTCTCTTTGTGAAAGAACCATATTTATACATACAAGAGTTTGTTTACCAAACTATTAGTAACAGTTGCTGGTTTCAGGTATAAACTTGTTCTTTAATAACAAATACTGACTGATTAGTTAAATGTACACGTGGAAAGTTAATCCACTTAACTCTGCACACTTTATCTACTTAACTCTGCATGTTAATGTACATGAATTCTAAGGATGACCAGCATATAGCTGGTCACAGGAGCATGACCCTTTGTTAGGCACAGGACAAACCTCCATATTTAAACTCTCCGCAAAACCAGCAAGATCTGGTTTCCAGCCTGAAACCTCAATGATCAGACTCTGCAACATTTCAGGCAACATATCAAATCTAAATTGTAAGGATGACCAGCACATAGCTGGTCACAGGAGCATGACCCTTTGTTAGGCACAGGACAAACCTCCATATTTAAACCCTCCGCAAAACCAGCAAGATCTGGTTTCCAGCCTGAAACCTCACTGATCAGACTTTGCAACATTTCAGGCAACATATCAAATCTAAATGGGACAATGACATTTTTTACCACCAAGAACATTTTGCACCAACAAATGTCATAAGGTTGGACTGGAAGTTTCTTATTAATATTTAAATCATCAATCCTTCACGTTTTCTAGGATAACCAATCATAAATCCTATCTACAAATGTCACTTCCATAATGGAAATCTGAACAATGATTTCATTGGCTATACACAGCCACGGACACAAGTACAAGAATGCAAGTATTTCAACTCTTATTAAAATCATTCTTACATCTGGCAACTGTGACACATATGTACATGTAGCAATCATACTGAGTGCTTCTCTCCCTACTGTGTATTCCACTAAAATCATTCTATTGAGTACTCTTCACTGGACAGCAAACTGCAGCACATGTCTTCAGCCCATATGCCAGTAAATCATGAGTTCTTAACATCCCAATATCTCAACATGAAAGGCATCCAGGTGCAACTTTATCTCAAAAATGTAAAATGTGAGTGTGTATGATAATGCAGCAATAAACCAAAATGTTTTAAGAAAAAGAAATGTGCATTCTAAATCACCATGGGCATTAAATTTATTTATTTCTTTGACTGATGTTTTTTTGCCATACTCAAGAATATTTCACTTATACACTGGTGGCCAACATTATGATGGGAGGAAACTGGGCAGATCTGGGAGAAACCCACGATCACCTGCAAACATACACTGTCTGAGAAGAAGCCAACATAAACAGGAATTGAACTCCAGGGGACCATATTGGTGAGAGCCTTTTGGGTAATTGCGCCGCGCTGACACTCTAACAATTATCCCACAGAATCCTGAAGAACTAATACAAGTCCATATAATAATCAAACTGAGCTGCACATAAAAAAAATGAACACTGACATCACAAACGACACCATCATTGCCACACCTTCCCTCTCTTTCATATCACTTCACCTTACTTCATAACAGCAACCCAAAAATCCACCAATACATTGATGCTAACACGCCACTACATCTACATATAACTTTAATTACTTACCTCCTTTTCTTCTTTATTTTTCCGACTGGCATTTTTGAGGCGCACTTGGAGGCGAGCTAAAAGTGCTGCTCTGTGGAACATGACAGCTCAGACAAATCACAATTCTGAGTTAATGAAAATCTCAGTCAATGTGTCAATCTTCTATCATTCACTCTACCCACAAAGTAATCTTGATTCAGTCTTCACTTACATGTACTTTGATCAAATTTGTAAAACAAGCCAAAATCAATCATTTCATTCATTGAACCAAAAAGTCACTAATATTAACTGGCTTCTGTTTTGAGAGCTTTCTTTCATCAAATACCATAAAGAAAAAAATAAAAAGTTCAATCTGCAAAACTGTGATTTCACTGTGAAATCATCAAAGTGTGAAAACTATGCCCAAAAATGAATACTTAATTCTTCCTAAAAGGTGCTGTCTTGGATGCCCTCTGATGGAAAAACAAATGATCCAACATTTCAACACAAAGGCCAATTGGGCATGGCCAAATATTCATACACGCATGCAGCATTAGGCTTGGAGTAACAGGTTTATTGCCTGTGGAACAAAGACTTGGCACTGGGGATGCAATTTCAGATGACTGGGGAATGGAAATGACGGCTCATTCTTCATGCGCCCTGTGCGCGCACGTGAGCTTAGATGAACGGGTAGCGAGGAATTTCTTCCCATAATACCTCAGGTCAACCCCCCCAACTTTGTCCCTCGTGGCATGCGTCATCAAGCGCGGAAGGACAAATCCATCAGATTCCAGTGATAATGGGGAATTCTAGGAGGAAAGACGTTTAACTCTCACCCTGCCCATCTGCAAAATGCATACCAACCATCAATCTTTAAAAAAAACACAAAGGCTTTCACAAGCCATCACATATGCACACATCCGGGGGGAAGAAAAAAGCTCAGATAGCATGAGCCTGATGTCCACAGGTGAAGACCAACGAGGAAAAAAAGGTCATTAGAAAAATCTTTTTCCGATCATTATATCTTTCATTAACTGATTAAACCTGACAATCTTTTAGCATCAGCTGTCAACACACAATCCCTGTCACATTTCAAGATGGCCAGGAATTAAAGATCCAAATTCTTTCTTGAATGACAAAGTGAGAAGGTTTTACCTCAAATGGAGTATTTTCCAAGAATTCCAAGAGTAATTTTCCTTTGTTTCCTTTTGGCTGGACAAAAAACATTGATGATATTCCAAATTCTTTACAGATGGTAAATAATCCAAGACCAGGAAACAAACCACAGCTATAACGCACACGTTACTCCTTGTTTCAAACATGTTCCACTAACACGTTGCAGTGAATATGTTAAAAGCCAAAATACCAATCCAAATTCACTGCGTTAAGTTCTCCCTGCCCAATGTTGATGGAAGATTTTCAAATGCCATGACACTTTGGCAGCTTTTCACTTCTCTGTTTGGGGCAAAAAAAATTAAAAAAAAAACTCCTGCTAAAGATACACACATTCACATGTCATAGATTTCAGGAGAAGTACATGTAGTGTCTTTAGATCAGTCATAGCATATCCCTCAGGGAAAGCGGAGATAGATAAGTAGATACCACAGTTCACGGAAGACACAACACTTGCCAACACTTGAGTTAGTGCTTGCCTTTAGCAGATAGAACAATACGCAGCTCTGGAATGATGACTACTGCCAAGGTCTACAACAGCGCCAAAGGTAGGCTGATAAAATTACCCATTATGATCATCATCCCCCCCTGCAATATGACACCCTGCAGCTTGTCAGCAATAAAAAAACATGAGTAAATATGAATTGTATGTAAACAGAGCTGGAAGAAATCTTAAGTTTTCTTGAGCCTGAACTTTCCTACGGGTGTGAAAAGTGAAGCTACATGGATTGTATTAGAGGAACAGACTTCAAAAGGCCAAGCAGGCTGTCTAGCCCGATAGGAACCTTCCAACAGATGTTTTGCTTTGAATCATGCAAGTTTGAATGGGTGTTGTCTTGGTAACGCTATACATTTATGGGAGATGTGACAATTAAGGGATCTTCTGACCGCGCTACTCTGAACAGACAGGTCCTAATTTCCTCCCCCTCCCCCCCTCCCCTCCATTTCCCCCTCTCCTCCATCCCAGCACTATGCTTCACACTTTGCCTCTGTTGCACATGTCAGTCCCATGCACATGCTCAAAAACCTGTTACGCCCTGGAGTGCTCCAAGACTTCGGCACATTACTCATACAAAATAATTTGCCATAAAAAATTCATGAGAGTTTCAATGAAAAGCAACAAGTTCAAAATCCTACACATTCTCAGGCTGCCTCTTCCTGCTAAACAGACTGTTCTCATTAATTCAAGATTGCGATGGACAACCTATGTGTACCATGTATATAGATGTACATGCATCATCTTTATCACACAGACCCGCTCCGATAGCACAGTTGGTAGAGCGTTCGCTTGGGAAGGCAGCTAGATCCAAGGTCAATCCTTGGTCTAGTCACACCTAGACTTTAAAAGAGGAAATTTTAACTTCTTTGCTTGGCGTTCAGCAAGAAGGGGAAAGGGCAATGACTGGTTGACCCGTATCAGTATAATAGCTCGGGCGAGGCAGCTTACTTGCCTTCAGTAATTGGTCTCAGTGAAGCAGCACTAGATAAAAGAGCAGTGGAAATTCATCCTGTAACAAGGAGGCACATTACATGCGCTCTAAGGGCTCCTTCGTTGTCATATCACTGAAAAATTGCTAAGTACGACGTTAAACCCCAAGCAACCCTACTCACTCTTTATCACATGCATATCCTGACTGGGGCAGAGATCATATCATTTAACCGTGCGTAAAATTTGTTATACATCACACAAACATCATTTCCACTCCACTTACAAAATTCCAATTAGAACAACTTCAAAAATGAAAAGCCAAAATTTTGTCAATAGTACTGTTTTATTAAACCTTCGTATTATTTATTATTTATTTATTATTATTACTCATTTATTTATGTATGTCGCCAGTACTTACAAAAACATTTATTACCACATTCTGGCCAACTGATGACTGTGGCTTCACACCTAAAACCTTAAATTTTTTTCCATACATATATGCATTAAAATGAATGAAAATATGTTACATATTTGTATATTTCAATCTTCCAAAAAATCTGGCAAGAATTATTATACAATATAGGTGCTCTCTTCCAAATTTTCTAGAAAGTTTCCACTGAGCTCATTTTGCATTTCACAGGGTCTGCGCAAACTTCTCCTAACATATTCTTCCTGAACCCATATCTGTCAGGACATAGAACTGTAAACATTGCACACTGCACAATAACTCTCATGGACCATCTGCTGACAGGGATTCTCTCCCTTGATATGATCTTATCATTCAAAGTGTACATTTGCTTCTATCCTGTCAGTACCTCACACATCGCACTGTTAAAAACTGTTTACCCCCACTGTTCTACACACTAGGCGTAATCAACGCCTATGGCTTAAATCAACATAAACTGGCTGCACTCTTCATTCTTTCCTTCTTTTTTTTGTTTTTTTTTTGTTTTTTTGGCATCTCTGTATTCCCTGTCATGCATATTTTTTACACCTGACAGCTTGTAATGTAGAACAGGCACAAAGAACTTGCCTCAAGTCCTACGAACTAAGTGAAAAGTCCTTAACATATACATTATACAAAAGCCAAATGCATTAATGGATTTTATTTAAGCTAATTCCTCAGCTTTTCTGTAGTACCACGTGTGGACATAGTGGCAGATCTAGCTGGAGTGCCAATAAGATAACCACACAAGAAACATTTCCTCAATGCAGTTAGTGCCAGTGCTTTAAATATGACCAAAACAAAGAAAAACAAAGAAAGAAAAATAAGTCTTACATACAATCTAAAAATCAAACCTTTATTTTTATTCTAACACATCCAAATTTCACCAGATTGTTATCAATTTGTAAAATTTTTCATTAATTCCTTTGCACTTTTCACCCCTAAAAACACAAGCATACCCCAACCAGTCCAAGTGTGGAAGCAAGTGATTGTAATGTAAACAGGGTAGGCAAGCCATCTAATGAGAATGCTTTACTTAAATAAATGTATTCGTTATACATGTTATTACTGGATCCATTGACAACTACATGTAAGCCGTTTCTGTTTTGATAAACAACAGTTATCACAGTAACATATCCATGCTTGATTTGGCTAGGCAATCACAGCTGAAATTATTTGCAAGGTGCCAGAATGCATATAAAGGCACGTCAATTGTCTGTCTGTCTGTGTGTGAACAGGTGTGTTAGAATTCAGAGTTACGATTGCGATTTGCAGACAACAAATTATTTCCGACAATTCCTAAGTATTGCATTGTTGATTTCAAGCTCCAGTGGCCAGTGACACTGGATAGAGTAGAGAACGGTCATATAATGCAGTGGTATACTGTACTTCTCAAAATGTACTTCTGCAAACCATGGAACAAAAAATTAATAACGGAGTTTAACAGTTCTTACATGTAGGCCTACAGATATTTATACATCAAAAGGAAAAGAATCTGATCCATAGCTGAGGTTAGATTATTTATGGTCAAATGAAAAAAAACATTTATTTCAATGCAGTGTCCAACTTCATTTTTTTTTTTAAATTACATATAACACAATATTCAAGATTAAAATACACCAGCAAAATTTCGTCTTCAGTAACATTTACACACCATTATAAAGACCCAGGAGCGTGTACAAAACACTATTTCAAAATGCTTAAATTCTTTTTGTGCTTAATGCTCCAGATAGTAAACGGCACACCATAAAATATAGCAAAATGTTTATCTGAGGCTGGAAAATTCTCCAACATCAACAAATCCCTTCCTCTAGAGATGAACATTGTTCTTTTCAACGAATTACAGCACACTGTGCAATATGGAGATGTTAACCTGTCTTACCCCCCGTTGATTGTCTTTTGAAGTTTCCACCAGCAGAACTTCTATCTATTAACACTGGTCACTTCCACCTGTTCCTTTATTGTGAGACAGCCAAAATAAACTAATGAATCAAAATAAAGGAAAAAGAACTTGCAGCTTTGCTGGGGTAAAAAAAAAACATCTGGCAGAAAGGTCATTGTTCATCTCTGGTGATGAGCTAAAACCCCTCAAACGTAATGTGGCAACTGCATCCTGATGATTGAAGATTTCATTCTGCTAAATCTTGCATGTGTAGCTCACGGATATGACTATTCATAAAACAGTTCTCAGGAGAAAGTAAGAAGGCACACTTTTTAATTTCACCTACTTTTCTTACAATCTTTTCTGGGAATCAAGTCTGATCTCCTAAAAGCACCAGCTATCAACTATAGTGCACTAGACTGATCAGTGAAGATTACAAAAACTAATTTAAAAACCTGTAACAACAGTTGCATGTGCTGTATACTGAGATGAAACAAAGAAAATCCTGTCACACCGTTTTTTCCATGTTTTATTTGAATGCCATGTCAATTTTCATGTTAACAATACCTATATATATGGTTTGAGAAAAGTAAGGTGGCCACAGTAAACAACTGCAGAATGACCACAGTAAACCGCTGCAGGGTGGCCAGAGTAAACCACTGCAAGGTGGTCACAGTAAACCACTTTAGAATGGCCATAGTAATCCACCGCAGTGTGGCCTCAGTAATCCACCGCAGGGTGGCCACAGTAAACCACTGCAGAATGGCCACAGTAAACCACTGTAGAATGGCCACAGGACACCACCGCAGGGTGGCCACAGTAAACCACTGTAGAATGGCCACAGGACACCACCGCAGGCTGGTCACAGTAAACCACTGTAGAATGGCCACAGTAAACCACCGCAAAATAGCCACAGTCAACCACCGCAGAATGGCCACAGTAAACCACTGCAGAATGACCAAAGTAAACCACTGCAGGGTGGCCACAGTAAACCACTGCAGAATGGCCACGGTAAACCATTGCAGGGGGCCACAGTAAACCACTGCAGAATGACCACAGTAATCCACTGCAGAATGGCCACAGGACACCAACTAAGGGTGGCCACAGTAAACCACTGTAGAATGGCCACAATAAACCACAGTAGAATGGCCACAATAAACCAAGGTAGAATGGCCACAGTAAACCACCGCAGGGTGGTCACAGTAAACCACTGTAGACTGGCCACAGGACATCACCGCAGGGTGGCCACAGTAAACCACCGCAGAATGGCCACAGTAATCCACCGCAGGGTGGCCACAGTAATCCACCGAGGGTGGCCATAGTAATCCACTGCAGGGTGACTACAGTAAACCACCGCAGGATGGCCACAGCAAAGCACTGCACAATGGCCATGGTAAACCACCAGGCACAATACCTGACATACCACCAAACTGAAAGCCTCAAGCCTGCAACTTTATTGGTCACTGTCCAGTTGGATGAGATGAAACCACCGCTTTAACATTTAACAGGATGACAGAAAGATTTTATAACTATCCCCATACTATCCTATCTCAACCACTGAACCTTACTTATTTTCTCACTACTGTAAGAAATATGATCTGATGCAGTATGTCTGAATGGTAGAGCCACAAACCCTGCATTTGAGTTAAGATGTCATTTACCAGTACCAGTAACACTTTGGCAAAAATATATTGTTTCACTATAATGACTTGAAGGATTGAACATATTTTCTTACTAGAAATACATACGTCTATTTTATTTCTCCTTTTTTAACAGACGGCCAGACCCAAATTTAACCCTCCATCCCAGAATGTGCCATAGAGAAGCATGTCTTGCTGTACCAACCTCCATGGAGCTCCAGTCCTTCAGGAGTTATGGCCCTTGATCTGCATGAAGCTGAGGGTTCTGTCTTACCAGTTTTCTCATTTGATGACATCGAAGATGCAAGTAAACCAACTTTTCAAAATACTACTCATAATAATTTAATCTTTCAACTGCCAAAAATAATGCACACAGTGATTATTCACCTTGTGTACATGTATTTCATGATTTTTGAAATTACATTTTTCTTCTGTGCATCTAATTGGATGTTTAGATAGAAACTCATTTGGAGAATCTTATCTACCACCTCCACAATTCATGAAAGCCACAAAAAAAAAAAAAAAAAAAAACAACAACAAGAAAACAAAAAAAAAGACAAAAAAAAACAACATGAAAACATTCATACACTGCTCCTGACACCTAGTCATCCCTAGCTTCAACGATAGTAATCTAGGCATCTAGTTCTAAATTTTAAATGAGCACTTGTAAAGACTAGGCTGATCCTTTGTTAGTCAATGAGCCCCTTCTTAGATTTTATGTCATTCATTATCACATGACATCAACCTCGACTTCAAAATTCCGTTCAAATGTTACATAAGCTTTTGAACCACATACCAGGATCTTCAAAATAATCGTTCACACAAAATACTTCGAACCTTTAAGGAAATCACAGCATGTGTTAAGTCATATAATATCATAATTAGATTTCTGCACAAATCTAAATGTATACACAAATATAAATAAAATTAATAACAAATCCTGAATGACTGATTTATTGATATAGAGCTCTGCTATATCTGGTCTCAAGAGAGATCGGACAAGCTGTGCTCTGGCAGGTCAAATATTTCTTTGACCTGTGCAACAAAGTACACGTGCTTCATGCAAATTGAAATGAAAATCCTGCTGCTGAACACACATGAGGTTTGGGCTAGATATGCCAAACCTTTGCCTTCCAAACAGTAACGTAGCATACATGGCATAGAAGAATCCACCTGAAATTCAACCCTCAAGCCAGAAACTTTAACCTGAGCTGTTATCACCAACCAGTCTGCCAGACTTCAATCACCAATCCATAGACCGGATTTAAACTAATCATTTAAACCAGCACCATGAATACACTGTCAGAATAGTAGTTCAGCCAGTCTAAAACACAGATGGTTTCTTTGATATTTCGACCTATTCATCTAATTAATGTCATGGGATTCTCCATCCCCCCACACTGGGATGCAAACTTTGCCGTTCATAAACCAGTAGTTTTTCCTCTTAAGAATAACAATATCAATAATTTTTATAACAGAACAAGTCATCATGAATAATCAAAGCTGGCTCTTTTATTAAAGCGTAGGTATTTTGGGCAATGGGTGTTTTACAAGCTGCAAGATTTGTTTCCCTTTGTAGATGGCTGGAGAATCCCACTGTTTTTACACAATACTGAAGTTTATTTCCATTAAATGATATCAGTTTTATGGGTGGAAAGAACACAACGAAATAGGCCACAAGGCACGCCACATTTACAGAACTACCAAACTGAGAAGTACCCAAATTCCTCAACCTTTTCACATATGAAAGATCAATGTGCGATTTATGTCCTTTTTAATTTCAATTTCGTTAGCCAGTTTCAAGGTTTCACAAAAAGTATACTTTTATCAGTCTGTACAGAATAATGGCCTCAGAATATGCTGGAATAAACATCCTGCAAGCATGCGAAAATGTTGAAGACTTACAGAAGCTAATATACAAGAACATAGCTGCAAGTGCAAACCAGCAAACAGCTGGATTTGGACACTCTGCAGCTTGGCAAAGCGTTCTTTTTTAACAGCCAGCAATTTGCAACAACCAAAAAGAAAAAAACTGTTCAAAATCCACCAATTCATCTGGGCCCCTGTACCTATATGTAGCAGCTATGCCTAACATCTTCATTTTTTCTGCATATGTCTGCCACTCATAAGAAAAAGGGAGTAGAGATATATTTGGCCTGCATGCATGTGCCTTGTGGTGTCAGCACCCAAATGTTCAAGAAAACTGTATTTATGTTTACCTATTCATACCATTAATAAGTTACTTTAGCACATCATAACCAAAACAAAGACAAAACACTTTATTAATAACATTTTTATCAATTGATTGTGGGTTGTTATTATCCATGTGTTGCCTTAAGATCACTAATTTTATACTTTATGTTTTATGGCTGTAAAATCAGTTCATTATACTACACACTTGGTTTGAAGGACATCTTCATTTTTGATCTCTGTCAAGCTGCCCTCTATGTCCTCGGTCAATACGAATTACAACATGGCCAACCCAAGTGACAATTTGGCTAATATATGTATGTATGCATGCTTGGGGTTTTACATCGTACCTAAGTTTTCAGGGATGAGAAGTCCTTAGGTTTGTGGACATAAACTGTGTCTTCTTGTGGCAGGGCGAGTCCATGTCGCCAAAATGCTGCCGCCACTGAGGTATCATGTCGAAGACTCAGACACGACACCGACAGTCACATTATACATGTACTGACACCTGGTCAACCAGTACCGTTTCCTTACTTCACAGTCTGAGTGCTGAGAGCCATGCAATGCCACAATGGACATATGGGTAATAAAATACTTAGTGAATTTATAATTATATATATACTTTACCTTACATGTATACTAAATACCACAATGTATTAAGTTTTAGGGTCTACAGTATTATGAAAAGTACTCCATATGAACCCCTTCTGCACGGTTGCAAATTCAACCTTGGCACTTATACCACACTGGACAACAAATTGAAAGCAACTGGAGTGTTGGATGATTCAGAGCTTAATTGAAAAAGAAAATTTATGCTTGTTGAAAAACAACACCTTTAATAATTAAGTAAGCTTTCAAGACTAAAGGAAGCAATTCCCGGTATCTGTTTTTGCAAAGTGACAATCATGTGAGACATTACTGCAACCAGTTCACACAGGATAGCCTTAGCTTTACACGGACATCAATCTGAAGAATGTCTTGACTTTTTCAACATGTTTTTCTTCTTTTCTTCCTCTATTTTTTTCTTGTTCTGTTTATAACTCAAGTATGATGTAATGGTGTGTTTACAAAATGGTCCTTGACAAACAGTCATCTTCTACATGTAGTCTGGAAACAAAACTTTTTATACAAATAAATCTGCAGGAACATAATTTCAATTAAATCGGCAAGTAATTACAGCACTTTGCACATACTTGAACTTTAAGACTTTGCGCCTAGTAGTTTTTCTTCTATTTGTCTACTCTCCACTTCCCAGTATTTTATACAACAGTCAATGTCTTTCCTACCAGAAAGACTCATTTAGAGGTGGGATGTGAAATGGGTGTGTGGAGGAGAGGGGGGGTACGTGGGGATGGTTCGGTGATGTCAGGGTAACCTAATTGTTCACACAGACACAAGACGTTCTAGGGAACATCTGACTCATCAGGTGACAATTATTTCTTCGACAATAGACTTTACCGACAGTCGTTGAAGCCTTTCTCAGGGAAGAGACTTGGTCTATCGAACAGCTGAGGCTCAAACAATAAACAACAAGTTGCAACCAATTTTTTCCCCCGATTGTAGCCCTCATCTTGTGGACTTGTTAGCATGTGCAAGTCGAAAGCCTAATCTGACTCTGAGGCCTGTAACTCACAGTAGTTTAAAAAAAATGAAAAGATGTTGATGTATTTCTTTCTAACTCCGATCAGAATGGTTTTTTGCTTCAGTGCCTTTCAGTTGCTGAAATATCATGGCAGTATAATACTAGAGTTGATAAAAATCTTGATTTTTATATAATGCTCCTGGATATTTAAAAGCACAGAGGCTTTTTTAAAATCAAGAAATATAATGGCACATATAAAAAAAAAGGGGACACGAGTTAAAATTTACCAAAGATTAATACATGTAAATGAACTATTGTAAAAAATACTGTATTGGATGCGTCGGAAGCAATTTGAAAGTGGCATGGCCATCAGTTGACTATCACAGTACAAAAGGTGAGGGTCCAGGGGCCACCTTGCCCTGGGGAAGCTTTAGGATACTAGATGGCTGGAGACGCCCTGAAATTGTTTTAAGGGTTTTTATTCTGACGTGGATCCATTGTAGTTTTATTTGCTTTACAGTCTACAGTGGACATGTGATGTGCATGGGCCTTCATTTTGTTGGTTGCCATTAAATTGGTTTGACTTTACTTTTGATTTTTTTTTTCTTTCTTTTTTTACGCATTTTTTTTTATGAAAAGTGGTACAGTCCCTACTGCTTCTGACGCCATTGCTGCATACATGTAAACAATGCATTCTTTCCACTATCAACTTTATATGATATAACTATTTTGCAAAGTATAAATACAGCAACCACCTATAACTTTTTAAAATTAATAAATCACAATGCAGTATTAAACAATCTAAAAAAAAAAAAAACCTACAAAAAGTAAAAATGAATAAAATCTTTAAAACAAACAGGTGAATTAAATAAATACCCAAATGACAAATACTATGCTAAATTCTCTGAAACAAATTCCACTGAAACATATGTTAAAGATATACCGACAATGTTGATCAGACCAGTAGGCTTATCAACAGCTTTTAACAGTTCTCTGTAGCTTCATGGTGAAATATTTTGTTTCCAGCACAGTATATACTTTTGCAGATATATATATACAGTATTTTCATCAAAACTGTTAAGTACAATATAAAGTCCAAAGCATACATACATTCAGTTACAAATAGGGCACTCCGTGGCCAAGGGGGTTAGTACACCAACAAGGCTCGATGACCCAAGAGACTCTCACCAATGCGGTCGCCGTGAGTTCAAGTCCAGCTCATAATGGCTTCCTCTCCGGCCGTAAGTGGGAAGGTCTTCCAGCAGCCTCCTGATGGTTGTGGGTTTTGCCTTGCAACATAATGCTGACCACTTTCGTATAAGTGAAATATTCTTGAGTACGGCATAAAACACCAATCAAATAAATAAATAAAATTACATACATATATATATATATATATATATATATACCCTATATGAAAATTAAATGAATATATTTTGATAGCTTTATACATAACTCTTCAATTTCCAATGAATACAGTCATTGTAGGAAAATATTACTAACAGGCAATATGAAAATTTCCTTCTTAATTTGTGCTTGAGACCCTCAGGATTCCTCAGAGGCCTTTTTGGTTCTGAGTAAGCCATTAACAACTTTGATCTCCTACCATAATCCTATTTTTCACTCGGACAAGTATCGAGTATCTGCCCATTATAACACACACCACACACTTCTGGGAAATAATTGTCTCTCCCAGCTATTTAATGTCATCATTGGCTTGGATTTTCAGAGCATTTCACCCTTTTAAAGAATGGGTGGGCGGGAAGAGATACCAGCAAGGGATGGTGATAGTTGCTGTGGCTGCACGTTCTTAAAACCGAGACAAGTTCTCCCTCTGGGTAATTTGTACATGCTAGATGTAATACTGACAGAAAAAGTGATGGTTAATGGCAGGTAAAAAAAATGTATGACTAACCAAGCCTTAATACCATCAGGAGGACTTCCCTTTCACACTGCAAGCAACTGCACATTGCAGAAAACTGCATGTAATATTGATTTGGTCCGCTATCAGCTGCAGTGCAAGTAGCCTATAGGTCATATACTGATCTTACATAAGCATCCATGATAATGCATTAAGTGTGAGCAGACAGGTATGCACATGTCTATACATCTGATTGGATGGCATTATGCAGCCAATGGTGTTCTGTACCACCAGAGTTACATTTGATTTGATTGGTGTTTTACGCCGTACTCCAGCATCATGGTGGGAGGAAACCGGGCAGCGCCCGGGGGAAACCCACGACTATCCGCAAGTTGTTGCCAGACCTTTCAGAGTTACATGTAGTTACCTAAACCAACAAGAGCTGGATTTCAAGGTGGCAATTTCACTAGGGCGCTCACAATAAAATCTGTGCATGATACTCAAGATTATGAATTTCACGAAAAAAGCTGCCTTAATAGATTTTAAAAAATGTAATCTCCATATGAAATGTAAATGTGAAGTCAAAAAATATCTGCCTGTACATGTAGCCTTCAGAATGTCAGGGTTTGTATGCAATGGGTCCGTTCAATTACATTCTATGATGGCATGCATCCACCGTCTATTCCACAGACGTACTCAGAATAATGAATGCCACATCCAGTCACATAATACGCTAGATTTGATGTAACCACAATACACCACCTGGAAGTCTATGTACCATCTCAATCCCACAAGCTGGCGAAGCAGTCACACACAGCTGAATTAGCATTTACTGAAGCCCTGAAATAATCATTTATGATCACATGCTTGAGTTACATGTAATTTATATACACTTAATATTCATCCTGTCCTGAAATTTTCTGAGGATCATTTTCAACTACTTCTGATGACCTAGCCTTAAAGGGCAAGTGTATAAGAAATTAACAATGATTGGCTGAGACACTTCATATTTGCTTACAAAGAGGGGATTTTCATTGGCTAAATCTGTGGGCTATTTCTGAACAGCTTGCAGTCCACGTGCACTCAATACATATACATAGACTGAGGCATTGAGCACATGCCTTAACTGATACTGTCAAAATGTATATACTCACACATTATTAAGCTTGAAGAGTGAAATCTTGTGGACTTGTGGAAACCTACATGTATGCACATTGCCAAGCTCCGAGTAACTTGCGCTTTTGTCTTGGTAACCTTCCCAGTAGTTGCAGAATGTAACTCTCACATCGAGCAACACGAAGTGTTGGGAGAGTTACAAGGAGAAGCTGCTTTAAATGTGTGAGATCAATGGTAAGCGTAAATCAGTGTCAGTCGAGTGGTCCCCATAATCGACTAACCTCTTCTGAGCCTCGCCGAACCAAAAGTGATCCATGACAATCGCACAAATTCACAAAAGTAATACATTTTCAACACTAGATTACAAACGACACTAGAGAACAAACGATTAACGTCTGGGGGAGGAAACCCTCCAAATGGGCTACTAGACTTACCTAGTGTTACTATAATGATTGCCATAAGGATTATCTCCCTTGAACGACCACTTTTTTTTCTGCACTTGTATGCATGACCACATGTAGTAGAACACCATGGTGGCCACAGTGGGTGTGGTGTCAAAAATGTATTTATTTTGTGAATTTGTACAGGTGTCATGGATCATTTCTCTGGCTTACCGTCAATCCGACACACAAGAAGCACTTTATCCTCGTAACTCAACACTTTGTGCTGCTTGATGTTAGAGTTACATTCCAACAACTACCCTCCTACACACAGTCAAGAAAGACAAGTGAGTGTTACATTTGAATAATGAATGTAGGCCATTTGACTTGTTAGGAAGCTAGTCTAGTGCATGGTCTGTGAACAGCCTGTAACGATTCCACAATTCCATATTTGTCTGCTATGTGATAATGTCTTTAATTTCGTCTTCCATGTGTAAGAAATAAAACAAAAATTGCTTTTGTGGCATCGTCCAACATGTTTTATCACTCTGTTTATGATGACTTTATATAACATTTAGCCATAAAATATGCTCTTCCCTAAAAGAAACCATGAAAAGTGTGAGATGTCCCTGATTTACAGTTGTACTCACACAGAACAGTAAAATAATTCCCAAAGTTAAACAACAACAAAAAGACTTCCCATAAAGGCTTAACCTCTACTAGAATTTACCCCAAAACAGTTCATTATTTTATGTGTCTCTTACACCCTGACTGTACAGGAATAATTTTTCTCTTACAATTGACAGCAGTCAATTTTATGGACATCAAGAAAAGAGCAGAACCAGGGGAAAACCAATTCTATATTGCAGCCAAAAAGGTACCTGACACATATCTTTGATGTAAAACTGAGAACATTCCTTGGGTCTTTCCAGTACCACAAAATACTGGTAATTGCATTTCAGTAATAATTTCGTACCTGATATACTGTCTTAGTTCTTTGACAGTTTGTGTTGAACATTGTTTTGGAAACTGGTCTTCACCGGGAATGTACGTAATGGGTCATGATTGGTGTATTAACGTCTGTTATGAAGAGAATTACAGTTATGAATATAAGCCACGCCAGAAGGAGCTGGGTTTGAACATGCGACTTATCATCAACAGTGGTCAAGGTTATAGTGTTGAGACAGTCTAGGCTGCTAGGCCAATGAGTGCCTTCACAAACACTTGTCAACCCTTTCATCTCCTTGACTTCAGTCGCAATTTATCCACTGAGAATGCGCCAGTGTTGTCTAGTGCAGGTTCATTTTCAAGAAAGTCAACACATGGCCTGGAAGCTGTGTAAAAGTACTTCCATCCCATCCACTGGCGGCAAACATTTTGTGACTGTCCACTTAAGGCTTGCAACGTTAATAAATTCAGCGATCTGTTTATCCAAGGTTTAAGCCATACACTTCATGTTTCAGTGCTGCAACCTTTTTTTAATGCTCCATGTACAAAGATGTCAAGATGAATTGTTCTGTACTTGATTAAGAAAGATGTGAGCAAACAGCATGAAGAAAGCTTCACTGTTAACTGCAGCAAACCATAAGCTCTGTTTTTCAGATCCTTTTTCCTCACACAGAACTTGGTTTTACTGCAGAACTTTAAAAGTAGCTCTGTACTTATAACATCGTTGGGAGTTGGTTGTGCCTGTAAGCATTCCTTTTAATCTCCAGGACACACATGGCATGGGTTCCATCCTGACCTTGGTCAGCTAATTTCTAGACGCTCCAGGGTCATCGGGGCCATGGTGATATGATGAGTCAATGTGATTTACCCGTCACCCTAGTGTCTTCAAAAACAAAACTACCTGCCATTGTATAACTGAAAATTCGGAAAGATGGCCATAAACAACAAAATAATTAAATAAATAAATGAATGAATAAAGGATGAAAGGGTCACAGGGTTTGATTTGCCACGAATAAATATGTTGGTATGTTTTAGCCGGTACATTCTTTTCTGTGGCAGAATTCATCATGTTCACATAACAGGATGGGCTAGGATTGTAAAAATCCATATAATGGTTGAGGACACACTGTGCATTCCCGGTCAACAACAACAGAGTTACGGGTTTCTAGCAATTACTTCAGTGTTCTCTAACATACAGAAAGTACTGCAGCTATGTATTTGTGCATTGAATTTACATCTAATGCAAATGCATTGAAACTAAACCCCTGAAAAGTGCTTGGTGAGCTCATACATGTATTTGAGACTGTGAATTAATGTATGTTTCCCCATTCGTAGTCTCGAATTCTGGCCCTATAAAAATTATTCAAACTGTCATGGTAAAGCAATTGATAATGTTAGATAACTACTGGTACCAGATATAAATCAATAATAATGGTTAAGCTGAGGTTAATACCAGGCTATTGATGCCATAATAACCGTATCAAAGGCCATACCATCAGCCGGCAAGGTCTTATGCACAAGACCTTTCATTTAAAGGTCATCCGTATGCATAAAACTAGCAAATTTTCCACCTAATATAAAAATATCCATCTCTGAAAATCATTACATGTCAAGACTAACAATGCAATAAACCAATGGGGGAATTAAATTATTAAAAAGTCAGAGCCAGGCAAAAACAGATTTTATTGAATTTCTCGTGCTTTTTGCAGGAAGAGCGGAAACCTGCCCCATTTCAGTCAGATCAATGTCGTGTCAGTCGATAAGAATATCCATGTGATATCAGACTACCCAGAGGCAAACCAGTCTGACAACACAGCACTTTCTGTACCCAAAGTTATTTTAAACCCTTGCTCAAATGCAGTCAGGGAATTGGCAGACTGGCCAGGCTATCCATGACTTTTTTTTATTTAATTTTTTTTATTAATCCTTGCTAACAGCTAATAAAAATCACTCATAAAACACTTGAATGCAATGTACAAGAACATGAAATATATTGAAGTTTGGGCACAACCTTGGCAATGGGTTTTAAAAGAGTTTGTATGTCTTTGGCAACTCACCTGAGAGTTCCATTAACACACAGCAAAGACTTAAATTTTGCGATTTTTTTTGGGTGATTTTCTTTAAGGCAAATATACATGTAACTGTATACAGAGGACCAAGTATGAATTTAGCCAAATTAACCTTTCCGAATGATATGCATCTATCACCCTATGCAACATCATCATCTGTTCATTTAGAAAATAGCTAAAACAAAATTTCAGAAGAAAAAAAAAACCTACTTGGAAATCAGTGACTTGTCACAACTTGTCACAACTTGTCAAAAACACCTGTCAAAACACAGTTATGGTGCAAACAGGTACTGCATTAGCTTCACCTAAGCTCCTGAGTTTCCAATGAATTGCTGATGTCAAATTGGCCATCTGGAACTTCGTAAGGGGAAGAATAACTGACAAAAGACAAGATTAAAATAAAATCTTTTATTTGGGTACTTTGTTATCTTTTTAAATGTAAAAAAAATATAAATACCTGGGATATAAACCATCTCAAAGCAAAGAAGAGAAATGAGTAGAATTCAAGTCTTTACTTGCCTCAAGTTTCACACTGTTCATCACATGTCCTTGCACCATAATAGCCACGTGCAAGATGTCATTCAATCTGATTGTACTGCTTCAAGGACACATTATATCACTCATCCGCAGCGTTCTGACAATGTTTCCATTAGAACTTTAGTGACATCCCAATATTGCGGACTTGTATAGTCACAAAAAAAAACTGTCCATTTGATTCACGACGAAGACTTTTTTTTAAAAGGTTATTTTGTTGGTGAACTCAGGCATCACAACAGTCCCAGGATGGTTCCATGGCCTTATTGTCGGTGGTGCAGTTTTACTGAAGTGATAAAGCAGTGACAGGCAGCTTAATGACACATGAGGCACTTATGATTCCATGGAAACACCGGTGTCGCCAGCCTTGCCCAGCCAATCGTGTGACATTATTCGCTGCTTGATCCTGATTGGTCCTCACTGGTGTGTCTGCATCAATATAAGTGCCCATCACCATCAAGATTTGGCGTTTCCACCAAACCTTTCCACCAAACAAAGAAGCCACATGTACATGTCCCATATATATGTTCTCCTCTATGGTATGACCTGAATGGGAACTGCATTTATGGGCTGTTTAAATTGGAAGTCAGACAATCTAACCAGCAGCAGAACTCAAATAGATTACATGTAGCTGTCACGGAATATACATATAAATATACAACTGAGTACGTACAGGCAAACAGAAAACATTTTCCCATTTCTTGCATTGTTTGGTTTGTGTAAATATATTTACTTTGAAGTCTCTTCTACTTGTTTGTGCTTATACTGAAGTCTTCCATGTGTTGCCTATAAAGATATCATTTTACAATGCATGCAAATTTAATTTAATTTAAAAACCACTTTGATTTATTTATTTGATTGGTGTTTTACGCCGTACTCAAGAATATTTCACTTATACAACGGCGGTCAGCATTATCATGGGTGGAAACTGGGCAGAGCCCGGGGAGAAACCCACGACCATCCGCAGGTTGCTGGCTGACCTTCCCACTCACAGCCAGAGAGGAAGCCAGAATGAGCTGGACTTCAACTCACAGCGACCGCATTGGTGAGAGGCTCCTTGGTCATTACGCTGCGCTAATGCCCTAACCGACTCAGCCACGGAGGCCCCAAAAACCACTTTGACACTGGCCTCTTGCGATTATCAGTCATGGAATGTGAAAATTAATATTAAATTAGTTCTTAAAAATTCTTCCAACCATTTTCAGTCCAAGACCCAAGATTCATGTTTCCACAACATGCAGCTTCCTACAAAACAATTAAAACTGAAACAAACCAAACAGAAAAAAAGAGTTACAAAAAATAACAAAGCAAACAAAAGTGTGAGAGACATTTTTACACACGTGCAAAAGGAAACAAACATCAAACACTAATCATTCAAAAAAGCAAATGAACCAAAAAATCAACACCATTTTAGATGATGGGCAGAAGCAAGGCCACAAGTTCTCAAGATGTTTCACCAACAGTGAATAAAACCTGCCAAAGTTTTGCCCACAAAGATGTGTTCTTGGAATGCCTTTTGTATTTTTTTTTTCCTGATTGTTGATTAATGCCGTACTCCAGAATTTTTCACTGATATGACAGCGACCAGTTTTTTGAGATGAGGAAACAAGAGTGCCCAAAGTAAACCAAAGACCTCGACCAAATTACTGACGCACTCTCCCACTTACGACAGATCTCAAATTTGTGGCAAACTAGTGAGAGCTGTGCCTCTGAGAACTTTTAGCTTTTGCTTGCACTTAAATGAACCAATTTATAAGAAATGACTGAAAACAAAAGGAGACAAATTAACAACATGTAAATCAGTGTTTCACCAAAAACATAATTTAAAACCAAAGATAACTGTGATGAGCAGAGTCAGTCGATTAGGTAAAGATATATTAGCAGTCAGAACTGAAAGTATCAACAATACATTGCCCAATATACACAAGGTACATGTTGATGTTCATGTTAGCATGGGCGCTATTTGAAAACCGAAATGTTTTTCAGCCAATGTGTGAAGGCTTAAGAATCCAAAGAAACCAGAGCTGGGAACACAGGGTACCCTTGGACTATTTTGAACAACTACTCAAAATTAAAATTAAATTACATATTGCCATAATCAGGTAAATCTGTGAAAATACCTGCTCATATCCCCCCCACCCAACACATCAAAATTAGATGCCTTCAACTCGATAAGTATTATGACATTGAATAGTGTCATTAATATGACACTATTCAATGTCATAATACAGATTTTGTACAGGATAAAATGTAGACAAATCTAAGCATTACAAGGTGTAACAACAAAGGTTATACCCTTGATAGCATTTGTAAGTAGAAAAACATCTATGTACAAGTATGTGTATGTGTATATATGCCATAACTCTTACTTATATATACATTACATCTGAGCCTTGCAGCTCAGCAGTATATATCAGCATTATGGAACTCATATCAATAATTCAGAAAGCGTGAAAAGACTGTAGACTGTTTACATTTGGGACGTACATGTTGCGGTTCTAGCCTTGTCTCTGGTAACCCACCTACATACTGTATACTGTTATGTCAGACAAATACATATCGTTAAGAATGGTTTAACTAGCATAACCTTAGCAAGGGGTTTCCTTATCTCAGCTCATTTCATACCTATCTCTGCTCTGTCCCAAGGTAATAAACTGCCTGCTAAGTTTGTAGTCAACTCTCTCATCTCATTACTGACCCTATACATTCTTAAACAGAGGGCAAAACTAAAATAGCATGTTCCATAAATAAGTAAACACACTGAGACAAAGTACCAGAAAATATGGATATCGGTGGAAGAAAACTGTACAGTGCATACTTAATCTAAATCTGTTTAGCTCTTCAGAATATCTTTTTAAAAATAATAAAAGAAATAAATATATAAATAAATTTCGGAACAAATATACAGAAATAAAATTCGGCAACCTGACATATCTGTCTGCACCACACATGTGTAGTTAACAGATTACCAGCAGGGAACATGTACTTCAGATTACAGCAATATATTGGTTTCAGGTTCTTTTTTACATATATACATTTTTGTTCACACAAAAAACTGGAACTGCGAAGTTGTAAACGTGCTCTCAAAAAAGGGCATCCCATACAAACTCATCAGGAGGGTGCTCTAGGCTAGAGTTCCATTTTCAATTCCTATTCCAAAACTAGGCTACAACTGTGTTACATAAACAGATGTATGTGATGCATCCAATGAAGCTTTATTAGGCGAAAACTCAACCCTCTCAAAAGAAATAAGCTTGGCCAGTCAGAGATTTTTTGTTTTATGGCATATGAAATAGCTAGGGACTTTGAAGAAATTAAGAGAGAAATATACAAATTTCTCACAAAAAATTTAGGACTTGTATCTTTCGAATGGAAGGGTTGGTCGGGTTATGTCCAACAAACATACATGTGTTCTCATTGATTGCCTCACCATGAAGATTCATTAACACTTCGTTAAACAGCTGATGATGCATCTAAACTGACTCTTCTGATCCACATAGAGTATGTTAAGTGTAACTGTTAAACACAAGGCTTAGTCCCCAGTTTCAATACATGCATAAATGAATACAGTTCACAACAGTGCTTGCCATGAGCAATGCATTGAAAAGGGGCTTGTATGTTCATGAAGGACGTTACAAATGCAAATGTGGTGATGTCTGCTGACAAAATATGCGTATAAATGCTTATAAATCCAAGACAATGGGTACATTTGCAGGGATAGAAAAGCCATAAAACACATTTTGATCCCAGCCTATGTTGGAAAGAGGCCTAACTTTACCAAGCAGCATGTGACGAAAACATTTTATTTTGATTGCTTGACTGGTGAATAGTGCAGTGTTATAGATTTTTTTTCCCTTTAAGACTGCTGTCACTTTTACTTTTTCCACTTGAGTGAAAAATATACAGAGCTAGATATGTACAAGCAATATGATTGGTCACAGGCCTGTTAGTTGCTGCCTGCCTTCACTTAACACTATCTGACCCAGTGAGACATAACATTTCATCTTCCACTTCCAATAATACCCTAACATCCCAATTCTGATGACTGTAGGTTGATTTCTTCTTAGCTTTATGGTAATGAGTTGATAGACAGACAGGCAGACAGACTGACTGACTGACTGACTGACTGACTGACTGACTGACTGACTGACTGACTGACTGACTGTCATATGAACGTACAACCTATGTATATCATTAATTAATGGATACATGTACGTGTACCTGTTCAACTGCAGCAGTATTGATCCAACGACCACCATGAGCACAGGATTTCCTACCTTATCTATTAAGTAAAATTTAAACATGAAAAAAAGATCACTAACTACTTATTCTCTCAGAAAAACATCAGGTCATATACACACCTTGATTTCTTGGACTGCAATGCAAAATATGTTTTATATATACAAGTCATTTTTAAAACGTACCCTTTAAACTAGCTTCCAAAAAGTCCCAAAATTATAAAAACCTGAAACTTTTCCACTTGTATTCCAAGATAAAAATAATATTATTCAAATATATACCGGCATGAACCTAATAAAGTACCTAAAATAATGACAACACCTTGAAGAGGAAGTATAACATTCAAAACAGAGAAAGTGCAATATTAAAAACAGAGAATAGAATATTAAGTGAGAACTTTTAAAACTTTGTGTGTTTTTATGAACCAATAGTTCATTTTCACAACATTTATAGCTTCTTCTAATTGTACTTACTAGGCATGCCAGGTATTAAGTGACACCTTTGTTGAGTGTTTAAGTAGATTATCAGTAACAGTAGGGTGTTAAGACTGGGTGTCTACAGACCAGTTAACCCCCTGGGGCATGTCTATCACCCAACCTTACCAGGGCACTGTTTACATGTCTTTACTTACCAAAGGTCAGCTTGTTTACCTCCTGCAGTTCAATGACAGATGGTTTATGCACAGAAGGTGCCTGATCTTAACACCTTAACTCAACACCCTGTCACTTCAGACTATCACAGTCCTACTGTTACTAACAGACACAAACTATCAATGCCACGAGGGTAACACACCAAGCTGTCCCTGCCTACCCCTTTGAGCTTTTTCTCTTGGCAGGACAATGCTCTGCACAGCAGCACATATGTGTCAAATAAGGTCTACCACCAAGGAATATTGTTCAAGCGTTTCTGGAAAGGATGCTAATAAACTTTCAGCTCACTTTTTCTCCCACAACTAACTACACAGTACAGTGTCAAACAGCTTGTACAAGTCAAGATTTATTTGCTGGTATTTGTAATTAAAAATATTTTTAAGACTACCCTATGAAAACTAAAACATTAATATACATGTATTCAGTAGCAAGCTGATATACAAACATTATATATATTTAATGTTTAGTTCTTCTCAGAGGATGGATCAAGGAGGTCTGTTCAGTTTTGGGTTGTGCTCTCTAATACCATGATAAAATGTCACATGTGTATTTGTGTCATTTACAGTGTTGTTTATCAGCATACTGAGAAATTCTTCAGTTATATTTATTTATTTATTTATATATTTGATTGGTGTTTTACCCCGTACTCAAGAATATTTCACTTAAACGACAGCAGTCAGCATTATGGTGGGAGGAAACCTGGTGGGAGGAAACCCACAACCATCCGAAGGTTGCTAACAGACCTTCCCACATACGGTCAGAGAGGAAGCCAGCATGAGCTGAACTTGAACTCACATTGGTGAGAGGCTTCTAGGTCATTACGCTGTGCTGCGCTAACCCACTAACCAACTGGGTTTTCAGTTGTATGGTGGCAGCAAGATCTATGGGTGGGAAAATTAAAGTGCCTGGAGTCAACCCCCAATATATGCAATATTCACATATTATCAGTCATACTAGAGCACACCAGTACAATGGTACATGAATATCAAACTAAGGTGACCTGATAATCACTGGCATTTGTTTCAGTTGCTGGTGATGCTTCAGGACATGTTTTAGCTATTTTGCCTTAGATCTTGCACAATGGCTCTAACATTATAGGTTCCCAGAGGAATGTTGGAAGGCTTCGAGGTCGGGCTGTAAACCACTGCAATATTTATGTTTGAGTATGGATTATCAAATTTAGGCCAGCCATTATCTTGAGGACAGATGAAAAAAAGAGTAACATGTAACCTAAGATTACACCACAGCAGCCACAAAACCTTTAATCAGACTTGACAAATATGAGCATGATTCATTCATAACCTTTCATAAGACAAGCAAATATTTTCCTCATTCAGTATAATATAATTCATTAATCAATTCTTTTGTCCTTTGGAAAAACTTCCACATCAAAGGCTGCAAGTGCAAGAGACACATTCACTCTGAATGAGGGTTTAAAGGGTAACTGATTGGATTTGCTTTCAGATCTCCCATGCTCCTGTCTCCAAACTGGTCCAGTCTAGGTCTTTAGGGACCTTTGGGATGAGGTGGGGTAGGGGTGGGTGCTTGGGAGTTGGGTGGGGGGGGGGAGGTTTGTTCAAGGACAGCCCCACTGTCCCCAGATATTGGAATTGATCAGTTCTGTGTCAGGGCTAGTTGGTAATCCAATGCCAGTACTCCTCCCTAATGAAGACATTGCTGCTGGACTTGTACTGCTTGTTCTATTGCCCTCCCTAGTACTGTCATCCTAGCTCAGTATTGGCCACTGCCCCCATAACATGTTTCTTCTAAAAATCAGCTACATGTTCATTTAAATACAGGATCAAGACAAGCTTACACAATGACAACCAAATGGCCCCCAAATAAATGTTCAAAACTGCCATACATGACATTCACAAAAAAAAAATACAAAAAGTAAATTGGAAATATTCACACTGTAACCAGAAAGGTAATTAAACAATGTTCTTATGCAGAAGCTCTCACAAAAATGTCTTTTTCTAATCAGAGGTGTAAAATTCAAAACGTTATATCTGCACTCTACTTTGTGCTTTAAATCCAATGACACTATTAAAGCCATAATGAAAATACCTTTAAACGTATATACTTGTATCAATATTCGATTTTTAAGATGTTTATACCCTTATTCATGAAGGTAATCTAAACAAGGCAACTGAGGATGTAAAAAATACCTGCCTGTCTTCTTTTATAGAATTTCCTCAGCCTCTAAAATGTTCCTAATCGAACTTTGTTCCCACTCCCCTCCCCTATACCCCAAAAGGGACTTGATTTTAAAGTCAAAGGAAGCCAAAGAGCCCACTAAGATCGCATTTAGTGAGCAAGTGAGTCACTAATTTGCTAGAGTACAAGGCAGGAAAGCAGTGCAAGACTAATATGAGCATGCCGACCACAGTGGTACCCCAGCAATTCTCATTCATCTTGCTTTCACGTGTACACCCTGAAAAGGCATGCGACTTTGAGAGATCATGTAGCACAAATATTTACCTGCATACATGTATAATACATCAGTCCATTACATGTGTAACAACTAGAGAAGTATATTAGATCAAGTTAATGCAAATATACCGCTATTAATGGTGTACAATACATGAACAATTAATGCATATATGCATGTACGTGTATAGGTTGGATGGAATAAATAATTCCATGTAGAAACCTAAACATGTAATTTTGCTAAAAGTCGGAAACTTTATAACTGATAAGTAACACGTAATAGTGACAATTTACACTGGGAACTGAATATTTATGGGAATCTACATTTATGATTGACAATTATGGTAATAAATAATTTCTTCATGACAGTATGTATCATCAGATTTATGCATTTTATTTACCATTATGGCAATGCAACTTGCACAGATCCAGCTGCAAACGGGTGAGGTAAATGTGTGATGATTTCAATAAAAATGTGTCTTTTTTTAATACCAGAATTTGCTTTGTTTTAATTTTACTCATTTCTAACTTCTGTTTATTATAGTAACCAGTATAACATGAACAAACAAAGTTTTTTTTTTTTTGAGGATCACTGTTTCAAAATTACCTCAGATCTAGACCATACTGATCACACACCAGGTACTTTGCAACAGGCAAATCAAATTACTGCTGCTAGCTAATTATGAACAACAGTGCTAGCAAATTATGAACAACAGTGCTAGCAAATTATGAACAACAGTGCCAGCAGCAGGCAACATTAAAAAAATATTTCACATAATCCTTGATAGAAGAAATGTAATCTCATAATAAAGTTCATGCCTCCCAAAGGATTTCATGTCTTGATTTCAGGATGTTCCTACTTTCATTATGTACTTTTAGATAAGCAACTTACAATTATAGGAGCATGTAATTCTCCAGAATACATATACAAATTTGTGTAATTCTAATTCATCTTATTAATCTGTGGAAAAAATAATCTGAGGAATTCTACAAGTACCAATTACCATAAATACCCTAAATAACCTAAAATTTCATAAAACAAAAGTGCATTTTTAGAGACAAATAGACGTTACAAAATATTATTTTTTGGTGCTGAAACAAATGATTTTCCAGTAGAATATCATCCCATCTTCCAAGCAGACTTCCAAACACCTTTCTAAAATCAACAGAACTAGAATCCGGAAAAGTGAGCAACTTAGTCATGGATGAAATTTACGTTCATTTAGGCTTGTATAACACAGGCATTTTATTTGGTGTCAACGCAGTTTGAACAAATGAATGATTATGCAGTAGCATTTGGCTGTTTGCCAGTGAATCTTTACACCATGACCATTATTGCACGGTAACTAGCAAATGTGTTAGCTATTAAGACTGTACATGAATGTCCTTAAAAAATGTCTTCTACCACACAGAAAATGTATTTCACTCACATGGCAATTGTAGCGCACCACATAGTTTCTACTCAGCTTGATAGATCTAAGAAGATTTTCAAAATTAAAATTTTTTTTTTTTTACTGATTTCAGCAGAAATGCAGGTACAGTGTTTAGTATGAAGATTGGGGGGGGGGGGGGGCAGGCAGAGGAGTGGGCATTTAACTCATTACATGCCCAACAGAGTGACTAACTCTAACTGTCTTAAACAGATAAGAGAGCATCCTGCCCCACTGGTAATCACTCCCCCTCCCCTCCTTCACCTCTGCACCCTGGGGTCCTAATCTCCCCAGCACAGACATACTAACATCCAAAAACAATGATCACTAGTGGGGATTTAGTGATCCCTACCAATAGGGGGAGGTACCTTAGTGTACCAGCATGAAAGGATTACTTTGTCAGCTTGTTGCTTATTCCTTCTTAATCCTATCAGCTACATCAGTGTTCACATGTTGCCCAGAGAATAGAATTGACATACTAGTATATATCTAGATGTAACACTACATGGACAAAGAAACAACATTATGAATAATATGAATACAATTTTGGTTTTTGTTCCTGGAAGACCTACAAATGTAGCATATCTTTCATTTATGGTTTTTTTGGTGATTTTACCAGATACACTATGTGTGTTATAACGGACACATTTAACAGATTTAACCTGGACCAATCAACATAAGAATACAGTTTTGGACTCCATTCTGTCAGCCAGTCACATGTACTTTTTGCATATTTTATGAATATCTCAATGGCAAAAAGTAAGTTTCAGCGCCAAAAGCGATCTGTTTCATATTCTGTACTTTTTGGGGTGGATTTTCGGGATAATACAGTTTATTACAATGTACCTCATTCAATTTTACTGAAGCTATGGATGAGGATGGATTCAAGGCAGAACAGCTTACACTTAAGTTTCAAAGGTATCTTAAGATATCCAGAGTATTGTGTGTATTTCAAGTTCAAAGGGAAAATGTGCACCTGCATGTGTAATCATGTGACCACATAAAATATGTATAGGTTTTACCACATGCTGAATCAATGTGTGAAATGCACAGTGGCTATTAAAACAAAAGATCAAGGGGAAAATTAAGGTCATTGTGAACAAAAGGCAGAGTTAATGTGTGGACTGAATTAAATAGTCTGCAGAAATTATGTCACTTTCAGGTATCATTCTATTGTTTTACAGTTCCGGACAGCTGTAAAAGATTCGGTGTAGCAGGGATTTCACCCTGGGGAACTTGGGGACATCTGCTTATGTCAACAACAGGCAGGAAGCTAGGGTGGATTAGAGGGCAGGATATTAACTAGGGGTAGGGGGAAAAAGACTAGAGTGGCTAAAGAAGGGTAGGATACAAAATGATATCAACAATTTTACACACACAAATGTGACCCAACAAATGACTCGACAACTGGCAAACTTTCCATTCATCCTGTATGGGTTTGAATTTGCATTCCGCATAGTCTTTTAGTTTTACATTGCCACCGATACAGTCTATCAGGCCTGATCATTAAATAACAGGGTAATCCTGATGAAATATCTCAAATCTGCCAAGGCAGCTTAAATAATTGATGATGTCAGTATTTTAAAAAGTATGTAATGCCAGAATGATAAATTGATTATCAAAATCATGCAGACTTTCTGGCAATCATGTATGCCTACATAAAATTTCACACACATTTAATGTTTCCATGCATACCCTTAAGATTAGGGCTAGTTACATAAAGGTTATTATCCTTAATAAAGATGAAAACACTGAAACTTGATTTAGGGTACCGGTAGTATTAACATGTACATGCTTCTTCTTATGTAAAAACAAATGGGTTATATGTTTTAAAAACACTTCAAGAATTTCTAAAATCAACAAGAGTTCATTTTCATTCAGCATCATTCACACATAACCTCTGAAACTATATATACATTATTACATGCATGTATGCCCTATATATAGAAACTACTCTAAAAGCCGAAGGTATAGCAATTTTTTGATTTATGCAAAATGGCACAGGTTATATTTGATTCCTAGCATATTTATTTCATTGCTTGCTTGTAACCCAATAAATATGAAATAATGTGTAAGTAAGGTCATGCGCATCAATAGGTTCAACATAAATGTCAGTGCGTTGTATGATAATCTTGACATGAATTACAATGTAAAGTCCCTCACGACATGAGATCAATAAAACAGAGCTCAGCCAAGTACTACATACTTCAGCTGTGACACAAGCAAGTCTCTGCCCTGCTGTAAACCTGTGTTTCATTGGACACGTGGGTAAATGGCAGTGCACTGAGTCACCTCAGACATAAACAACCCAGTGATTGATCGACATATAAGTACAGGTAGATATATATACACGGCATGATGTACATCTGATCACAATACATATACCGGTCTAACAAGCACGTGATGTAGGGTATCACAGTATTAGTATTGATTTTATACATAAGCAATGTAAAGAAAATACGTCTACAGTTAATGAGCTCCAAAACGTAATATATGAAATCATAACATGAAAACGTAAAATTGAGTGACATCAATGGGAGACGAAGAAAAATATGAGGCTCAGTCATGCAAGAACATGTCAGAACCAGAGAAAATAACCTAGCAATCTTTCACAGATACATTTTAATAAATTTATCATTTTTTAATTAAAATGGCCACCTTGAATTTAAAATATAAGGGCCTTGTTGGTAGGAACAGATGGGCAGGAAAGTCACTGTAACTTTCCACTGGTACTCCATACGACTACAGCACATTTCTCAGATACCCACAAAATTCTACTTTCCTCCACACCTTGAAGAACTGTAGGAATGCTGTAAGAGGAGGAAAAAAAAAAAAATAACAGAAGGGTCAAGTGAAGTTTAAATGTCTAAATATAGGGTGATACTCACCACAACTGTTTCCTCCACAGTATGACATTCTACCTGAGGTTTCACTCGTTTTGAAGGTTTCCTAACCGCCGCCATAGCATTGTTTTTTCCGGCGCATTCTGAAATAAGACATATAAACACTTACCAGTACACATATATTACCATAATTCATAGAACAGATTTTTATTTAAATGACTCACATATCATAGAGTAAAAGAATTATCCAAAATGCACTGTTCTGAAATTCATTTAATTATTTTAATGAAAAAATCTTTTTTCAATTACATCAGTGCCTGTAGCTGTAAAGAGTACAAGAATGACAACAATTCTACAACTTAAATACATTTATACATGAACTAATATAAGACGAAAACTTGCTTTTTAGCAGCATGTAGATTAGAACAAACCGCCACTGTATAAAACAAAAATTACTGAGTATCATGTTTTTTTTCAACAATTTAACAAACGAAGTAGAAAATTAATAAAATCAAACCATTTCAGTTTATACAGTACAATACGGTAAATCCACAGAAGATGAGCATGGATGCTTCTAGATGTCAATCTGTAATATATAGTTTATACGTCAGTCCAAGGTTTATCCTACAGCAGACACGCAATGCATGATATAAGGTCTGGATGATGGATATCTCAATCTCAGATCGTGATCGAAGGGTTCTAATTTACGCCAAAAATTAATACATAAGCAATGGACATTTCATGTCTTTACACAGTTTACCAATACACATTGCTGTTTACTTACATTTAATGGAAATTTCTCAACAGTTGGTAAGTAAGCCTATTTTCTGCGTAAATCCGAATATTCCGTCAGACAGTACACCGTCACTACCTTAGCCTTAGGCCACATGGAGTCAAGACACGTGAACTAAAAGCCAGTCGATGTATCCTGTGGCACAGCCAATGAGCAGCTCTACCTTCTTACTTACAGTTTTCACCGTCTGCATTTCATCTCAACAAACGTGTTCTGTATAGTTGTAGTTAACAGATGAGCTCATTAGAGTCTATTGAGTCACGGTACACTTGAAACGTACGTAAACTTGGTGCTGTCATTCATCACCATCAGTATCACTGCCGTGCTGAATCGGGATGAGTATCAACAAATAAACCCGGGTCTAACTACGTCATCACTTTGTGTGTTTTGCTTTAAGCCTTTGCCGTGAAATGGCGGGATTTTTGGTTGTATGTTTACGAGTTATGAGCGATCTGCTTGAAAGTGCGCGTGTCGAGGCCCATTTCCCGCATTTGACATGCTCAGGGCCTTAATGTTTGGAATTATCATGTGCATTCGGTTTTTCGTCCAGACTTGTTTCCCACCGCTAGCAAACTCAAGACTCTCGTCGGCGTAGTGGTGCTCAGACATGTTCCGTAGTACGCACTTTGACCCCTCCATTTCCAGTTGTTCATTGGCTCGTTATATCGCTCTGCTGTCAATCATTCCGGCTTCCTCAACGTTGATTGGTCAAGCGTAGTGGGCAGGCCGCGGGTAAACGAACCCTGTATATCTCGCGCCATTTTCGGCATTGCCAGTATTCTAGTAAGGAACGCAGAGGTGGGAAATATTTTATGGTGCTTGGGTTCTAGCCATGAAATTGATAATTTTATGAGGCAGTCAGAAGCGTCACTATCTGCTTTATTGTAAATGACATTAAATTGTGGCTCAACTTGGATGTTTCTGATGTTGGCATCAATTGAAGGGTGTGCTGCTATGTAAGACGGAGACAGATCTACCCGACGCAAGAGAGGTTGGAAGAAAGCAAGGTTGGTTTTGGAAGTCTGTAAATAAATATTCATCTGTCATGAAATGATTTTCAGAATGATTATTTGTGACATAGTTACACCATGTTAGCTGAATGACGCTTAGTACAATATTACGAGCTGGTAACGCTTGTAACGAGCCTAGTGATGCATGTCTAACTGTTATTTGTGTTTTCCCGGTATTTTATCCAAATAACATCTGATATTGTTAAGTGTCGTTGGCCTTTTCATTGTATTATTCTCCATTCTTTACAAAGAGTGAAATGTGTTTGATGTAGAAATACATATTTTGTACCAAATGCCATATGCAACAAACAGCGTACAAAACTGCCACCACCCCACCCTACAAAATTCCTTAATTTTGGACTGAAGGGGAGGGATTGTGCATTTGATGTAGATCGAGCAGGCCCAGGAATAAGACTTAGGCCTACATGGGAAATAGATATGCTTCCCAAAGTAGGCTCCATTTTGGATTCAAAGGATTGTTAAATAAACTCAGTCTTTTCAGTAAAAACATTTCAAAATTTTAGAAATTCCTAATGTGACATGCCCCAGGCGCTGTTCAGTCAAGTGTCCCCACCATACAACGAAATCACGCGCCAATTTTGAACGTGCTGTTCTTCGTTGTCAACGTCGATCAATACAAACTCCCACCAAAACGCTGAAGATTAGTGCATAAATTCATTAGGAATTATAAATAGGTCATTTAAGACAAGGTAAGTATAGTAAATTGATTGGTGTTAAATTTTCTTCGACTCTGAGTCATACATTGTATCGTTAATATAGTGCTCTTTCAAGCCTACTTCGTAACTATTTCGTTTGAAGCTCCGGGCATAAGTATCCACACACTATAATTTGCAATTTCTTAGGTTAGTCTTTAAATTGAGAAAATATCGTTTTATGGATATAAAAAAACTGTGTACAGATATATGCTAAAAAAATGTATAAACAAACGAACTTATTTATGTATTTATTTGTTGTAAAATAGCTTTTAAAAAGTTGCATTGATTTTGAAATTGTTTTTCTCTAATCTAATCAAAGTTACTTAAGTTTTATTATAAGAGGGTACAGGCCTACGTTTTTTTAGTCCATCTTCACATGGTGAGCATAACTACCACAGTTCAGTAAGCATTGCACTGTTTGTTTGTGATGACAACATCTGTTGCAGTGCCAGGTGTTGATTCAACTGAACAGGCTTTTGTTGGCATGCTTTTAATATGGCAGTCACTAAAGGTACTTTACATGGCTAGAAGATGATCAGTTTTAATTTATTTTTTATTAGCTACTATTTTGATTTGACACCCCCTCTCTTAGTTAAAAGTAGAGTTAAAATAACAACACCACCATATAATAACACTTGGTGCATTTAATGACCTGAATAAGTTCATTAAGTTTAGTAGGTAACTGATAACATTTCTATGTAGTTTTCATAGATGAAGGTTTATACTTTTTTTTTTTACTTTTTGTGGAAGTTAGTTGTCAGTGTTGATGTTAATCATATGGGTTTTTGTTTTTTTTTTTCCTTTATAGAAATGAAAGTGCTGGGCTGTGTAACAAGTAAAGTGCTCGCAGCAGGGCTAGAACAAGATTGTGTGGGGCAAGAGAAAGACGAGTACCTTACAGAATCTGCAGTTGTAGGGCGCCTTCCATTCTCCGACAGTACCAACACCTTGTTTTTTTGCGCAGAGAACATGAAGGGCTCCAGTTTATCTGTTGATATCCATAATCAGTCAGAGAACCATGGAAAAGAAAATGCCCCATTTAAAAATATGTGTGAAGAGCCGGCCTCTCCAAAACCTACACTGAGATTAAATTTGGACAAGCATAAAAAAGATGCTGCAGAGGATGTGGACAACAACAATGTGCCAGGCTCACCCGAACCATCGGCCCCTCTAACTCCCACGGCTAATCTTAAAATGTTGATCAGTGCTGTAAGTCCAGAGATTAGAAACAGGGATAAACAGACAAAACGAAAAGAACTCTTTAAAACAGTGGAAGATGAGTTAGAAGAAAGAGCAGAAGAAAAACCAGAACAAGCCGATGACCAAGATGATCTTATGTCATCCCAGGAAAGTGAAAAGGGAACTGGATCACGGAAAGAGAAATCCTTAGGACTTTTGTGTCAAAGGTGCTAAATTACATGAATTTCTCAACATTATCACACTAATATAGAGTTCCCACTTCTTGAAATCCCTGAAACTTGTTTATGCTGTTGATGTTTATATTTAGTTGAATTTTTTTCAAGACTTTGAAAGCCCTTGAAAAACAGTTTATTTTGGGATATGTCCTTGAAAGTACAGAACTTTGTAATGTATCATGTTGCCAAATGATCGAAAGAAACCAATAAGTTATCAAACAGCACGAATTTATCTCCACATCAAGATTTGTACTTCGACTGAATGGTCCTGGAAAGTGATGAAAGACATAGGATATTAGGTTTTTGAAAGTCCTATTAAAAAAACTATGTTTCTTAAACACATCCATGTAAGCTGATGAGATTTTGACAAGTTTTTAGTGTCCAATATAAAAATATCTTAAAATTAATTCTTATTATATGGATTTTTTATGTTTCAGATTTTTGTCAAGGTTCCCAGAATACCCTGCCCCCGGTGAAAATATTGATATCTGCTTAGACGAAGTGGCCAAAGATTTGCGTAAGCTAGTTTTATCAACACAGCCTGTGCTGTTGTTTATTTCATTTTATTTTACAAGTATGTGATTACTAATAATCCTATGGCAAAAATTTGTTGGCCATTCAAGTAGTTTGTCCTGACAACTTCCTTATACCGAATATAACTTGTACTTTTTCACTGAATCCAGTATTGGTCTTTTAAGGTGTGGATCAACCACAACTAAGTTTTCACCTTATCATGGACTTTCAAAAGTGGGAGTCAAAAATGACATTGTATTTGTTGTGTTTGAGTCAAAAAGTAAGTTTAAGAGACAAGTCAAAAGTCCTAACAACTGTTGGTAAATGTATGTATAAAAGACTCATGTGATTGGACATTGACCAGCTGTTAGACCATTACCATGTATTTTAGTATACTAGTGTTTTCATGTTCTGCATTTATTGAGATACTCTTATCTTTGCAAAATCGGTCAGTAATGACTCTTGGATAAATTAAAAGCAAGTATTTTGGAAATTATTTGCATCATAAGGCTGTACAATGTACTTTTAAAGTTGGTTTTGGAAGCATTTATGTTTAATGCTCAGCAGTTTGAGGCTAGTGTTAGTGCTTCTTGGCTGATTATAAAATGTTGTGCAACTACCAAAAAGAGAGCATCTTGATCATCCTTCTTTATTTCAACAGTTGGCTGCAGTAAAATTAGCAAATAACGTATGATGTGAACCAAATGTTCACTCTATTATTACTACATGATTCACTCTGTTCTATCTAGGTGTAAGTTTGCTTTAAGATAATTTTTACTGGGTACAGTTATCTCCCCTTTCTCCACTGTACAAGCATTGGCAACATAACGATAAATTTGCTCTTGTCTACTTGCAGGTGTGGAACGCAGAAGAATTTATGACATTGTCAATGTTTTAGAAAGTGTTGAAATGGTCAGTAGGTTGGCCAAAAACAAATACACTTGGCATGGGAAAACTAATTTACATAATACACTTTCAAAGCTCAAGGTAAGCATCAGTCGTGTTAATTATTGATAAAAGCTAGCATATAAACAAACGTCTTAACTTTCAGAATATGTTTTGCTCAGCCTCCCTTCATAACTGAATCTTAAAATCTATGAAAAAAATATTACATTATGTAAAACCTTAAATGACTTTTTTGAATTTCATGGCATGATCATTTTTGGCACAAGTAACCTTGATAAAAAATCCTTGTTATATAAACATCAGTCATTATTTTATGTACAATGCTATTATCATGTCAGGTGTTAGGAGATGCTGAGGGCTTTGTTGAGCAAATGGAGCAGTTGAGAGTGTATGAAGTGAATAAAGAGATGAAGCGACCATGTTCTAAATCTGAGACAGAAGATATGCTCTCTTTTAAAAGTAAGTGAAGAAAAGAAGAGAAGATATAACTGTCTGGCATCATGGAGGAGAATACAAGTGCATGTAGGAAACATTTCTCCAGATTGCCAAAAAAGTGTGAAGTCTGCCTGTGTTCAAAACTTATACATGTAGCTAATCACTAATATATTTTCAACTTGGAATAGGCATACCTCACTCTGTGCTTCCATGTATATGGCATGATCAAGGGATAAAACATGTGATACAGAAATTGAATCTATTCTGCCCCTTATTTACATTATCTGTATTTGTGTAATACTCATTTGTTTTTCACGATACTAATGTCATCGATAATATATCAGAAAATGTGAGCTGATTTTACTAAGTTCCTCATTATACTAATTCTAATGATAATATAACATTTAAGAAAACGTGAATTAATTTTACTATAAGTTTCCTATTAATTACTGGGTCTTCCCGCAAGCTACAAATGACCGTGGGTTTCCCCCTGGGCTCTGCCCAGTTTGCTGGCTGCCGTCGTATAAGTGAAATATTCTAGAGTACAGCGTAAAACACCAATCAAATAAATAAATAATATTAGTTACTGTACTACTATTGTAATTACTTTCAGGTTATGTAAGGAAAGACAAGTCACTAGGAATCATGAGTCAGCGGTTCCTCATGTTGTTTTTAGTATCCAAGGTAAGAAAAATGTGGGTTTTTTTTTTTCAGATTATTCAATGTACAATGTAGGTCTTTACCATTAATAAAATCAACTGTTCTTATTCACTTAGAAAGATAAAACTGGTAGTTGTTGGTCCTGTATGACTTAACCTGTTAGTTGAATGAAATCAATCAATGATGGTCTCTGTGAATGCCATTTTTTTTGTTTCCTTCACTGTGCAGCCCAGAACTGTGAATTTGGATTTGTCTGCCAAACTTCTAATAGGTGACCCAAACATTGACAGAACAGAGAACGCCAAGTTTAAAAGTAAGTTTGCTGTTTTTATTCCATGCTTCTGCGAAAGCATGTATAGGTCTGTCTGTCTGACATGATTTGGTTTCCATGCCAGAATTTCTCCAAACATTATGTGATTTTCTGCACAGGTTCAGTTTGTATAAGCTTGAATCAAGTTTAAATACCCTTACATAAGGTTTGCATACCAAACAAATTCCTTGATTCTGATTGGTCATTGGTTTCCATGCAGTAAAGACTTCAAATATTTGCCTGTAGATCCTGTTTATCCTCTTTGAATTGGCACCAACATAATTTGACCATCTGGTGCAAAATCTTATGTTGCATCTTTTAAATTTGCAGCCAAAATTCGTCGACTCTATGACATAGCGAACATTCTCACCAGCTTAGACCTCATCCGCAAAGTACATGTCACTGAGATTCGGGGACGGAAGCCAGCTTTTAAGTACATAGGACCTGATGTGGACAATTTGACAGAAATGGATGGTAAGACATAATAAAGATAAAATTAGTCATTCCTCATGAATCTTTGACCTAAATTTTGAAATTTTAACCAAGCATTGGATGAAAATGAGCATTTGAATGTAGGGATAGGGGTAAAATCAAACATTTCAAACATGTTTTCAGTACAAAATCTCACCCCCGAAATTTCGTCAAAATTATAGGAGTGATTAAAAAAAAAAAAACAACAAAAAAATAGAGCTGATAGTTCCTTCAGTTCTAGCAAAATGCAATGACCCTGTCACCAATGCGATCGCTGTGAGTTCAAGTTCAGCATGTGCTGGCTTCCTCTCCAGATGTACCTGGGAAGATCTGATTGTGGATTTCTCCCAGGCTTTGCCCAGTTTCCTCCCATCATTATGTTGGCTGTCATTTAAGTGAAATATTCTTGAGTTCGGCATAACTCCAACCAAATAAATAAACTAAATCAACTTCAGTTCTTTGTCTCTTCTTTCAGTATGTTCCACTGACGGTCGACATAGGCCCAATTCTCGACACTCTATGCTGCACTGTGTTCAGAGCAAAGGTGAGAATCCAGCAGGTAAATACCCCTATGTTGACTGCACTTCACAATAAGCTACAGCTGTAAACGTGATTTCTGATAACTTTCCTCCGACTGAAAACAATATAAACAGCTATCACTAGTAGAACAGGCCTTCATTGCAGAATTACACGTAGTAGTTTATCCAAGATAAGGGTTATATTAAAAAATTTATTTAAAATACATTCACATTTTCTTTTTAACTTACTTGACCAAAAGTAAATGTTCTTTTATGAGATCTTGTGAACTGTAAGGCTACGCCAATTTTATTTTCTTCCACAAATTAAATTTTTCAGTTTTATTTCTATACCCTCCTCCGATATTGAAAAGCAATTCATTCTGCCCTTAAAAGAAAAATTTAACAATGAACGGAAGAAAATAAATAATTTGTCCATCAGCCATATATAATCAATGGCATGAATAAACAGTAAAAAAACTTATGTACTGGTATAAATTATTCTATTTGTCACTTTGATGTCACTATCTACTGCTCGGTTGGTTAGCGCGCTAGCACAGCGTAAAAACCCAGGAGCCTCTCACCAATGCGGTCGCTGTGAGTTCGTCCAGCTCATGCTGGCTTCCTCTTCGACCATACGTGGGAAGGCCTGGCAGCAGCCTGTGGATGATCGTGGGTTTCACCCAGGCTCTGCCCAGTTTCCTCCCGCCATAATGCTGGCTTCTATCGTATAAATGAAATATTCTTGAGTACGGCATAGAACACCAACCAAATAAATAAAATCACTATCCAGCAATTCTGTGATTTATTCATGTTGCTCCTTTTGTTACAGTCCTAAACATAATGAACTCCTACAGACCTCTGCGCCCAACAGATTACTCGACTCGTGAATCAGACAGCACCCTTCTGAGAGGTAAGCTTTAATAGTAAACTTTTTACAGTGTGTCATTTCATATTGTTTTATCCAATCCTTTATGTACTATGGCCTCCCCATGCTTGAGGGTAAATAATCACCCATAAGGCTGAAAGGCTCACTTAAAGGATACATGAAACATTAGAGTTTGAATGGAGGCTAGCTGGTCATGCAATCCCATTTAATTCATGGATGACAATATTTCCAACTGTTATCGGAAAATATGCATAAAACAGAGGGGCTATTAAGAGATTAAATGTGCCTTTTTGTGATTTTTTTCTTTTTCATTTGTTTTTTTGGCATAACAGTATTCATTTCCCTTAATCATTTTAAAGTTTTCATATATCCTTAAAACTATAATCTGTCATACTGATGTGATCACTTAGCTGTACTACACTGTGGAAAATTCAGCTGAAATTTTGTGTGATTGGCAGGAAATTGCATAACTTCATGTGATTTTGCGTCCATTTATAACCTTATCACTCTTATCACTTTCCTGTGCTACAATTGAAACAGTTGATAAGTTGATGAAAAATTGCATGGAATTACGAACACATGTGAATACATTTCACTTTATTGTTCCACCCATTTTAGCCATGAGAATGTGCCCCATCTTAAACAATGATACTTTCAAGATCTTCTATCAAATCTGTGATTAACATAACATGGTAATTGGAACGATTTTGGGTATCATATGACCCAGTACTGCTAGATATCGCATTCCTTTCTAATCAGTAACCTTTTTATTGATGTAATTGATGAAATAATATTTCATTTGTAACAAAGGTCATGTTCATACTAAAGTATTCCAAACATTAATAATTAAATTATATTAATTTTTCCTCTTTTTTTTTTCCAGTTATTCCAGATGGGAAAAATAAAATAGCTATTCTGAAGAAGGAAGGCAAAAAGCCATTTTCCAGACACCACTCTTTCGATCAGATTTGTCAAGTTGCTGAGAAGGAAAGGATTAAATTATTCTCCAATTCTCAGCCATCTAGTCCAGTGAAAGAATTGAATTTCGGTGAGTGTTGAGAATAGACAAAGAAATGTGCAGTTCATTAAATATTTTACAATAAAAATTGTCAGGTAGTATATTATTAGTTGCAAGGTTACCCAGTGATAGGATATTTATATGGTGTCAATAATCCTCATGTGACGCCTCACTCAATATGAGGATTGTTGACTCCATATATTTGCGTATCCTATCACTGGATAACCATGTAACAAATTTATCCTGCAAAGACCCATCAACTCAGTGTAGAAAACCAATGTATAGGTGAATCACTTCAGCCATGTAATCATTGCATGGACAAGTCAACAAAGGGAGATAACCTACTCAACAGACACATTGGACATCGTCTGCAGGATTGGAGAATATGTTTGTACCCCATGTGACCATTGTTGTCCAATGAAAAGTAGAGTATTTTGTCTGATGCAGGATAAATTTCTTGAATGAGATGTGATTTCATGGATAACTTTGAAATCCATGTGGGATTTTTTGATGTCCTGTCTTGTTTCATGAAGTTCTTAAAGTTCTTGAGATAGCATGTTCAGTCGATGCTTGGGCTGCAGCTTTAAGTGTGTTAGGTACCTAGTGAAGAGTGATGGTTTCCTCTGTTGTCTGAGCACTCTTATAAATGAAAACTTCATTACAGCACCAACCAGCAAATTAACACAAGAACATTTTGTTTTATTTCACAGAAGATGTAGATACCAATCTTGCACCAAAGTCACAGTCCCCAGCAATCAAAAACATCCCCCATGGCATGCTCAAGGGACAAAACCATGTGATCTTCATGCAGGGGAAACAACAGGTTCATATCATACCTAACGTATCAGCTGCTGAGGGTATGGCTAGTAAACAAGAGAGCGGGGAAGAGAAGACAGTCACAGAAAGTTCCCAGTCCTTGCCAGTCAGCACAATGATGAAATCCTCCACTACTGTATTACACCTGACTAGGAACCAGATTGATGCTGTCCTGCGCTCCCTCAAGGTGCCAGTCCCTGTGTCGGGGGATTCCAAAACTGATGCTTCCACTCAGTCATCCCCTGCGCTCAGCACTGCTACATCCACCACCACCATAGTAAACCCCAGCCCAGAGGAGCTGAGGAAGCTGTGTGGATCTCCAGAGTGTACCCTGCAGAAGTCCAGTGAGACCACACCCATTAATGCTCAAGGCACTGGTGGACCATGCCCCCAGAAGAATGATTTATTGCACCACAAAACACCATCAGAAAGTCGCACCACAGCCAGGGCGGTTAAGCCAATCCGCAGGGCAAATTCAGATCCAGGGGAGACTACTCCGCATTCTCCAGTGGAATCCAGTGATGCAGAGGTGGCCAGAATTTCCCACCAAGGAATCAAAAGGCGGATCTCTGAGGGTCAGAAAGTTCCACTAAGGGCTCTTCATCTGCAGACAGAGTTCAGAGAATCACCTCCCTTAGCCAAGCTTCCCAAACTGTCCCCTGATGTCATTACCAAAGATATAGCAGCAGATTTAGATCTAGCATCTCCCTTACCCGAAGAGGACCAGTCAAAGAAACCAACGTTCCCTTCACAAGAATCGTTTGTGTCAACGCCATCCTCATTCTCTCCAGCAGACAGCTCACATCAGCAGACAGCTCCTCTTGTCAGCCCAAGGGTCTCCGTGCAGTTCCCAAATTCTGCTAAAACCACAATAATGCAACTGCCAGTCACCTCCAGTCCATCTGTCAAACCTTGCACCCCCATCACCATCCCACAGAACGCCACAGTTATCCCCATCGCCACCCTCCCACCCCAGTTCGCTCACCCCGTGTCTCTGCTCCACGGAGTGCAGGTCACACAGAATGGTCAGATTAATGGCCATCCAGTGAATGTTGTCGTACCCATCACCTTCACACCACCCCCACACTCCGAACGCTGAAGGCAAATTCCAACCTACAGTGTTGCTTTTCCCACTGTCTCTCCAGCTAACATCACTACTTTCAGTACACTGCAGCATGGGAAGATAGGAGGAACATCAGCTAAGTCACTGATCAAAAACCACTCCCATTAACTCCATCAGCAGTGCCATAATCACCCCTGGGACCACACCTGGCAGCTCTCAGCCAATAAAAGTTGTATCGAGCAAACATCTTGCGACACCAACTTCAGTATTTGGCAGCACCCCAAAAGCAGCTGTTCGAAACCTGTCATCACAGTTGAAAAGCCCAGAAGGGCCTATACTGAACAAAGGAACCAAATCAGCTAGTGCCACCAAATCTTCAGAATGCGTGTCAACAACAGCAAGGCGTTTGGACATGCCTAAAGTGTAAAAGTTTTCCTTGTAATACAAGGACTATGTACATGTACATAGAATTGTCTTCAGAGAATAGTATTTTATGCAGCATGAAAATTTTGAATTTTAAAATTTTTGAATATCCACAAACTACCTGGAGTAATATATTATTTTCTAGCCACAGGGTGCTGCTAATAATCTATGCTCAAAGGGATAGTTTGATTGTGCTTAAATACTAGTGCTTTAAAAGCCATCAAAGTTACTAGAAACCAACAAGAAGTACTATTAACTTATTACATTTTCTCTGGAACTACCAATGCATGATATGGAGGAATTTCCAAACAATTTGTATACTGACTTTAACATGGCACTAAATATTTCTCAGAAATTGAGAACTTATTCAAAACTGGTATTCAGTGTTCGAGCAGGTCATATCATTACATAATATATTTGTCATGTTGACTTTGAACATGTTGTTAGACATTTGTTAATGTACAAATTGAAAAATTATCTTGTTCCAAAGTCATAAATATGAAAATGGATAGTAGAAATGTTGAGGAATGTATTAAGTTTTTAATATATATATATATATATATATGGTATTTAAAGACCTTGTCATGAATTACCGGTACCATGAATTGGTCTGAAGTGGAATGTTGTAGTAGATTCAGCATGTAGAATTATTTAGCATGATTTATTTGGATTTTAGTTAGATTATTAGTTAGTGAGACATTTAGGTATTTCTTAGTCATATAGCAGTTTTAGAATTTTAGTTATGTAACATTGTTACAGGGATATTTTCATTCATTCATATGTCAAATCTGTTAATTGATATTCTTGTTAAGACATATCACTTTTGTATAAAATACAAACAGTTTGCCCATCAAATTTATACTAAATTTTGATTACATCTTTTACCAGATATTATTAGCCATGGTTTTGTTTAATACGGACATTTTCCATTCCAGTACCCATTTTATCACTATTTATATCAACTCTGTGTGGGAATTTAAACAATTCTGTAAATTATTTCATTATTCACACTGTACATTGATCCATTTCATCTAATAAAAACTGAAAACAGGTCATATATGTGTTTGTTTTTTTTGTTGATGTGCATATTTTAAATTACATGTAGATATAGTATCAGGCTTAAAGATATATACATCATTGAAAGGGAACCATGCATTTGGTGAGAAATGTGCAAAACAGGTATTATAACGGAAAGTTTGTGTGGTTTCAGTTGACGACCAGGATTCTATAAAATAAAATTAATTCATATCACTGTGGTCAGTTTTATGGGCGATTAAAAACTGGACAGCCCACCAGTTTCACTGGAACCGCCATTCTGTACTGACATTCCCATGTTCGACATGCAGGTGCAGGTACATGTGTGCATACAACATTGGTAAGGGATTGGATTATTTTCATGCAGTATTATGCAAGATCTGTAATATTGGAGCATAGACTGTCAACGAGAATTTCGAAGTCACATGGTCTGTCTGGTTGAGAAAAGCCAATAGTTGCACCTTACTTTGGTGGAATAGCACAAACACAAGAGTCAACCACTTATGCCATCAACGCTCAATGACCAGTGAGCAGAAGAATCTATGAATTCCTTGTCTAAGGCCAGGGTTGAACTCACTCGTGTTAAAGTATTTTTGACAGCATTAATAGGAAACCATAGTAAACAATTATTCAGTATCAAAACAGACCACTGATGCTCTGTATGAACCAGCACCGGATCATCTGCTATAACAGGGATAACAAAGTTACACAATCAAATGGGTAACAATTGGCATTAATCTGTAATTTGCATCTAAAGATCACTAATATCAATGCCCATGGTATGTTGATTAACCATTGATAACAAATCCCTCATCGACCATAATGGCACAAGTTTCATTATCCATTGTACAAAAGTGACTATTAACTGATAACTGACTTTATTAATTGACAGTTAACTTTATTAACTTTAGTCTGGACTAAACTTCCACTGGTTTTGTATTAGGCCCAGAATCGTTCTAACATTTAAGCCTGGCTTAACATTTTTATAATCCACGTTTGAACAACTGAAGGACAAATCCGGTAACCATAAATGTTAGAACCTGAAATAAAACTCTTGAAATTGTTGCACCTTACATTTAAACTTGGCGATCCTATATTTCGTCATTTAATTTTGGGAGCTGTATACCTACAGTGATGCGAGGAAGGTACCACAGGGTGGACTTCTCGACCATTTTGTCATCATCCCGGGAAAACTCACGTGGACATGTTTAACTATTGCGACAATCGTAAGTTGGCTTGACATTGCACATGTGTATGATTTGTTTGTGATTTCGTACGACTATCCGAGTAAGATCCATTCTGCCGATGTTTCAAAAGCGTTTGTAATTTAGTCTTTCGGACAAATCAAGTTGGTACTTCATCCAAATATTGTGGTCGAGGGTTTTAGGATCATCAGCACAACATAAAGAACAGAGCAGAGTTGTTGGAATCCGTGAAAAGGTTACCAAGGGTTCAGTTTCCGATACAGCTACGTGGTAAAACATTATTTTCAATGAAGAAGTTTACTTTTACAATGCACATGTGAGGATGGGGTCAACAACTGTCAATAGGCAGCAACCTCAGTTTCACCATGGCACTCTTTTACACACTTTGCAGTCTTTCAAGACTGCTCTGACATTTAGCCCAAAACCCGCTGCACACTACTTGCGTAGCGCCCAGTTTTGGTGTAGCCAAGATTTATGAGGGCAATTTCACCCCCAAATATCAGCTTAAACCCTTTGTTTTATTCGGTAGGCCTACGCATCAGTTTACTAAGTCATTGAAAATGTAAATATGTGAAAGCCAGCATTGGTAAGCCATCTTTCAACAGTAATGTAACTGTTTAAAGATTTGAATCAAACAAGTCAAACCTAACTTCACAGCAATCTTAGACTATCCGTTACTGAGACGTATGATGTTTCCTTCTCAGATTGTATATCTCTTTGTGAAAAGTAGATTCTTCAATAAATGGATGTAGTTCCCAGTTTTGTATGGCCAAAGTAAAGTATTGGGTGTCACATGTCACTTGATAGCATTATTTCAACTTTTTGAAGAATCTTCCTTTCACAGTGATGATTTGAGATGAAGAGATCTGAGACCATATACACAGGCTTCACCCAGCTATTTACAACTGCCCATATCACGCTCATAGAAGTGGGTCTTTAAAAGAAGCAAAATTTTAAGTGAAACATTTTAGATGACATCAGCTCAGCTGGAGATCTGAGCAATTAGAGGCATGAATGTTTTACTCTGAGTTTCAGGGTCACTCATTTTGCCATATATTAAGCGAATAGACTTTCCCGAACTGTCAATCAAGAACACACAATAGACCAATCATAAGCAGCACTGTTGCAAATCGGTAAACCTGATATCCCACACATTTGTTGAAAATGGTTAATCTTTCTGTGATGTCATGAAGTCACGATTGCTTTCACCGGGTATGATGACAAGTAACATTGTCATGAGAAGAGGTGATGGGACATCGGACCCATTGCTACATCTTACAATTTAAACTTGGCGATTCTGTATTTGGTCATTTAATTTTGGGAGCTGTAGGCCTACAGTGATATGAGGAAAGTACCACAGGGTGGGATGGGAGAATGAAAGCATACAGAAAAACATCAGAAAACTTCATTAAAAATGCAAGGGTAAATAAGCTTAACATAGACCTATGCTGGAAATTGCTCCAGATATACATTGTAATAATATAAGTCATAGTGAATGTTAATGCTTTTGTAAATATGGTACACCGACATCATATTGATATATGAATATAATAAGTTTTTCTCTGTCTTGTGTAAAATTGGCCGTATAGTGCAGTAAATTATTACAGTGGAATTTTACAGTGATTTGTGGTTGGATGATTTGACACTATATTTTGGAGAATATAACCAGCAGTCTTGGACGATTTCTCTTAGACGATATTGCTACTTGCATGTTCTGACCTATATCTTTTAGACATCAGATATGGAGAATCTTTTCTACACCAGTGCGTTTTCATTAAGTTAGACCAAGTGCTTTGTTTGTCTATTATACTTACCTACATGTATACCCTTATCTTTATAGATGTACCTGAGAACGAGTATAGTTCTGACGCAAGTAAGAATCCTAACCCAATAAGACGGAATTTAGAGCATCTAAAATTGTTTTATATATCAGGCGAGAGTATACATATATGAATAACACATTCTGTAAATGCCTTTTCAGAACAACAAAATGATGGAGGACAGCTTAGATGTCACAGTAGACAACTCTTATGACAGTGAAGAGCAGGTTGGTATGACTATGAACCATGTAATTTGTGTTATCGTGAGTCTTACGATATGCCATTTCCCGCTCATTTATTTTGCATTGTTTGAACTGGTTTAATGCCTTGTACAAGTTGACTCTAACAAGTCGGCCGTTTCTGTTGTATTTGGAAGCTCATTTAGACGTCAGGTTATGGAATTGTTGATGGAATGTTCCTATTGGGTGAAATATTTGTAACCTTTCTAACCTTTTGTTTTTGATTGACAGGAAGATGATGATGATGATTTTAAACATGCCAAACTTCTGGATGCCATTTCATCCCTGGATGGCAAGAAAAAGTATGTTTTGTTTTAAATGTATTAAAAGTATAGATTTTGTCAGTGCCTTTGGTAGTACAGAATGACTCTCAGTTGTAATGAGAATTTACCTGGAGGTTTACTTGGATGTCTCTCGTTTTCGATTAAAGCAAAAGTCCAAGAAAATCATGTTTCAGATGCAATTCTGAAGAAGACATTAGAATTGCCATTATGATCTTGGGTAGCCTACGTTATTTGTTAAACTCCAGATACAGATTATAGACTGGTCAGCAGTTTCTCAGGATATCATGAACTGGTGTCGTTGACTTAGTTGGCTGCAGTATTGCAAATTAGCATTATAAATATGGCGTCAGGATCATTCAACTACATTGATGATGTTAGGAAGTAATGAATTACATTTGCAAGAGATGTAAAACAATCGTATATATTTAGGGAAATGTAGTGTATGATGTTAGGAAGCAAATTCAAGAAGTTCCATGGGCTTGTGTGTTGCTGTCAATTTAAATATTTTCTATATAGTACAAAGTGCATTAAAGGGAAGTACAAACTGTAGTGTTAAAAAAACAATTTGTAATCTCTGAATTCTTTTATTTTAGATCTTCAGCTTCTCAAAGGACTGTGCTGGCCAATCAGATATCAGAGTTCAATTTCTCCTCCACAAAAGGTATATGCTGTAGTGCTCACTTTGTAGGCGTAGGCAGTGGTCAGATCTTTATGTATTGTATAAATTAAAATTTATAAATAAAGAAACATTTACGTTTTCCAATTGTTACAAAACTGTAAATTCCATTAACCCCTTAGAAAAAAAAGTTGCATGGTGAAATCCATATCAGGTATCAGTCATTTTTAGCTTGTCTTTTCTCAACTAGTTTTTGAATTTTGTTTTATACAGACCAGGGTAAAGTGAAACTTCATGAACTAGTTGGGACTCTACGGGACACCACCAGTCATGGTACTCTGAAGAAACAACTCCGAGCTGTCCAGAAAAGGGCAAAGGTTGTGGCTACACCCCTCCCCAGGCTTGAGCAGGAGAGAGTAAGGACTTTTTTACATGAGATTTAATAGACCTGCTATAATAGACTGTATATGTCTTCTTATGGCAGACATATGTTGAAATTCTTGAAAATTTTGTGGAAAATAATCCACCTTTTTCATCAGTGTTTACCTAAATGTTTTGTTGTTTCAGTAACAACATATTTTTGGATGGTGCATGATTTGAAATAACTTGGTTATTGGCATGAATTAGTTACACATAATGTCAGGGCTGTACAGGTAGCAAGTGACAGTAAGTTTTGTGGATGTGGATATTATATGTCTGTACAGTTTATTGGTGGCACGTTTCACAAAGCGCATGTAGCGCTGCATTCACATAACTACCATGGCGACGCGATGCCTACAGTTCTGTCACCATGGAAGTCGAGTGCCGTTTAGGGCCCCTTAGGTCTAGTGACGTTGTGGTAGTCACTGAGACACGCCCTTCTGATAAAATTAACATGTGAAAGACAAGGAGAAAGGAAACATTTGTGAACAATACTTCCTGACCCCAAAGCCCTGGAAAATTTAAAAGTAATGCCTTCACATACAGTAAACAATGTCATAAATAAACAATGTCGTATGATGCATAAATTTACACATACATGTAAGTGATGTTTATTCTCTCTAACACTACTACGAAACCCATTGAGTTTTGTGTAACTGATGCTATGCGGATTTCACTCTCTCTTATGACTTCCATCATCATAGTGAAGCTATTCACCCGGTCTCTGCATGGTTTCCTTCCACCATATTCTAGGCTGTCGTCATATGAGTGAAATATTCTTGAGTACGGCGCGTAACACCAGTCAGATACATAAACAAACACAGTCAATGTAAGATTACAGAATAATTTGGCTGTTAGCAGATTGTTAGGTCATTACTAATCTCTTCTCATTTGGAATTAGATTGAATGATGTCAGTCTTGTAACTCCAAGAAAAAGAAATCTTTTAGTACTGTATTCATTACAGTATCTGTGATGGAAATTCTGAATTAATTGTGGGCCCAAATCAGGTCTTTTTTTCATCATTCCATGTGTGTAACTAAACAAAGCATTCATTTTGTCTTCTATACTATACATGGAAATGGAAATGTATGTGGAACTATTTATTGTTTCTACCTGAAACCTCTTAAAAGGACAAGCCAACTTAGAAAAAGAATGTACTGGTATATGTGTTTTGTTACAACAGAAATATTTTTTCATTTCAGATTCAGAGAGGATTAGCATACGAGACAACATCAAAGGAGATTTCTAAGTGGGACCCAGTGGTGGACAAGAACAGGAAGGTAATGTGATACATTATTACAGTCAAACCTGTTGTATGTGGCCAGTGAAGGGACACGTAAAAAGTGGCCGCATATAACAGTTGGCCACATAAGACAGGTTGTGAAGACAAAGCCAAATCACAACTGAGTTGTGAAACAAAGTTTCAGGAAATCTACACATGTAGGCCTACATACTAATCTTATACATAATTGTTAAAGCACTAATCTGCTCAGCCACATAAATTTCATAGAAATATAACAATTGTAGTAAAATAATAACTCAATAATTTCAAGTTTTGTGGGGTAGACATATGGATTTCATGCATTTAACAGCCGATTACAGAAAGAGTTTCAGGTGAGGGCACGCATGACAGGAGAACTTTCTTCCCATCATTGTCAAGCCCAAAAAGCCATGTGCTAGTTTGGCCTATGTAGCTATAAATGACAATTCTAGCAAAGTTTTGGACTGTAAAGGGCAGATTGCCGAGATGTTCAATCATATTTACAATTACCGGTGAAAAAACAACAACATGTACAAGTGAAGGAAGATCAATTTCTCCATGTGTTCGGTACAGGCAATATTTTGGCCGCACGAAATGAAAACAAAGCACCATTTGCCTGCAAAGATAATAGCCAAGCAAGCCAGATAATTTGTCAAAGAGACCATTCATGAGAGGAACCACAGGAGGTCAGATTATATCCGATTATATCGGAGTTTGCCCGCTGTTTATGGCATTCATAGCAGGGACCTCAGCACGGAGCTAATCCACTGCCACAGTGCAGGGGTGTCCGGACAATAACCAGCTAGGCCTGATTAGAGAACAATAGAGTTCACTGCTATTGACCAATAATGTCCAAACTTCACTTCTCATCACAAAGTGGCAGGTTGTAACTTTTAATCACTACAAAAACTATTGAAGTCGGGTGGTCACCATTTTGAAATTTTTTAATGTCCCATGCGGCAATCATCATTACTGTTGAAAGTCTCGGCCGCTCAGGACAGGCTGATATAGAATTTGGTGGCAAAATATATTGGCCGCTGGATGCGTTGGACAGGTGCCTGCATATTACAGGTCGTTTAACATGGAAAATTGTTTGGTCGCGGCAGAGAGTGGCCACTTACGGCAGATGGACGCTGATTACAGGTGGCCGTAGGTACAGGTTTGACTGTATTATTTTATTGCTAACTTGTGTAGCATTATCAGAACGAGATTTCTAAGTGAGTCCCAGTGCTGGACAAGAACAGGAAGGTAATGTGATACATTATTATTATTTTATCGCTAACTTGTGTAGCATTATTAAAATATATTGATGAAGGTGTTGTCACGTGTTTGTCTGAATGTGGTTGTACCTAGCATGTTTGTAGTCGTTTTCAAAGTGCAGTTTTGTCACATTTATATGTACAAATTATACATGTACATCAACCTCCTTGACAGTCATCATACACAAGATCATGAACAAGAGTGTGTCAACTATACGCCCTTGCTATTAGACCATACCTGAGAATGATTGTAAAATTTCAGTTCATTTCAGTCAAACTGAATTTTCTGTATTTTTCGTCCAGTGGTGACTTACAAATTTCAGAAAATAACAGCATCTTTATGATGTGATCTTCTGTTTTTAATGTTTTCAGTAGTTCCAATTCGTCCCGAATTATGAAAGTTAATGTATGCACAGTGTTTACTGAGCATTGCCATGTATGGTTGTAGAAAGCCGTTCTGCAAATTTTTGTACAAAATGGATGATTAGACTTTTATTTCAGTTGCGGTAAAAAGAATATGAAAAGATTGAACAGATGTACATGTAACCAGTGTGTGGGACATTTGGTTGACATGTGCAATATTGTGCACAATGATTGGTTATATGCATGTTGTTGAGTGACAGTTTGGAAAACAGTCTGCCCCATCGACCCACTGTTGAATGTGTATGAGTTCTGATTACATCACATAAGTGCCATGCATATCACAGAAAAGTGAAGACATAGGACATTTTCTAACTTAATTCCTACAACAATTAAAACTACTTGTTAAATAAAGAAGCATACAAGTCATGATGTAAAAGTTCACTGGTACAGTGTGTATGATTTACCAAACAGCCGTGTTTTTTTTTGCTGCAGGCAGAACAGCTGAAGTTCCCACTTCAACAGCCAGACTTGAAAGTCGTGACAAGAACTGATGAATTTGTGAAGAGGTTCCAGGTGAGGACAGCTGTCATATTTAACAAGTCTGAGAAAAAGTGCCTGACATTTTTGGAGAAAGACACATACTCTCAGTATTACATATTTTTTTTCCAGTCTTCCTTTACATGTACTTGGGTGCACATATTTTCAGTCTTGATTGAATGATTGCTAGTTACACCGAAAAAAAAATGTTGTTTATGTTTTAATTCAAAATGATATTTCTGCAACACTTATAAGTTGCGTTAAGATAAATATAAGTTTGTATTCAGGTAACAACATAATGGATAGTATACATTGTAATTGAAACATGAAATATTTTGATGTATTGGAGTACATCTACGGTAGCAGTAGTGTGTTAGCTGTAATTTGTGTTAACGAAGATGTTATTTGACTTTCTGAAACAGCTTTGTTTAGATTTAAAATCAGAAATCCGGAAATTTGAAAGAGGGTGTCCAAACACTTGCTTCACCAAACTCAGCCTTGGGTAGTCAAATGCTTTAAACACAGATGACAATAATGGGATGCAAAAAAACAAGACAACATGACTGCACATGCAGAGAAATTAATGCAAAAACTAGTAAGAAATTAGGAAAACTAAATTGATTTTAGACCGGTGAACATAATCGCCTTTGGCACTTCAAAAATATCAACTCCTCCACATTTACTGATTTTAATTCAACAACAAAGACAAGATTTAAAAAAAAAAAAAATCGTTATTTCTTCAATTTCCAGTCTGTTCTCTTGTGGTTTTCAGGCAAGGACACCACTGGAGAAGGAGGTAGCCGCTCTGTTACACGGCAGTGACAGTGTCCTGGAGAACACTCAGGTCTTGACAGCTGCCGAACAGAGAGCCCTGGATGCCATGAGTCTGGAAGAGGTAGGGTCAAGTACAACTCCTTATTCACAGGTTTTCTGACAAGATAGGCAGAATGTTGTTAATGGCTTGATCAAAATTCTCCATTCTCGAGGACATGTCTGACATTAAATATGGCGCTATTTGATAAATCGTAACAGATAATTTTGGCAAATGGGTGAATATAACAGAAAAACACATTTCACATAGTCCAGGCATTTACTAACCAGCCGACTTTTTACAAGAAATGCCATCCTCTGAACCATTGATGCCTATTGTTTGACATTGTCAAGGATGCATGTCATGCACAGATACCTCGTGAGGTGCTTTGGTTTCCCCCTTCATAGTGCTTTGGTTTCCCCTTCATAGTGCTTTGGATTCCCCTTCATAGTGCTGTATTTCATTCTTCATGAACATCAAACCATCATTAAAATTGAATATTCAGAAGTATTTTTTTATTTTTAAATTCTCATTTGGAAGGCTAAAATGCGGCGAGCTGAACTTCAGAAATATAGAGCACTCTTGTCATATAAAGAGGCCAAGGCAAGATGGCAGAAAAAGATCAAGAGTAAAAGGTTTGTATTGGCAGAGAAATTAAACTGTTCTGATATGATAAGAATCAAAAACTACAGGTTATCTCTGTTACGTCCTGACTGCTGTGATGTGACAAGGGGGGTAATTAAGGGGCGGTCTATTGTGATGTAAAGGACCCATTGTCTGATGTGTCTGCCGAGTAGAGAAGACCAGTATTTATCAAATGTCTTAAGACTTAAGTCAAACACAGCTGGAAATATAATATTTTTGCATTTAAAATTTGTACACTGATTCCTCACCGCAGAATAATGTTTCTCTAACCACAATTTGAATGCTTTTCTGTTCTGAGTCTGACTTTTTAAGGACTTGCGATTTATGAATTTAATCTTAAGTTGCTTGATAAATTCTGACCCTGGTTCTGCGCCAAGCAATTATGTTGTAAACATTATATCTTGCTGACAGCTACCATAAACACTTGAGGAAGTCAAAACAGAAAGAAGAGTTGAAGGCAATAGAGGAACTGCAGAAAAATGACCCAATGGCTTATGTGGAGAAAATGAAACAGCTGGAGAAAGACAGAATTGAGGTATGGCAGCATAAGTATTATGTACTTATAGTGAGAGCTGGCTGTTTGTTTTCTGCAATCATGTGCAAAATTTGTTTTATTTTTTATTAATTTTGTTGTATTTTGTTATAGTCAGATGAAATAATTTGTAGGTGATAAATATAGACTTGGATTCAGATTGATGATAAGTTTTGGGGACAAATACGTAAATAGCAAAAATCCCAAAATTCTGCCTTAAGTTTATGTTGTTGTTTTTTGATTTTTTTTATCCCACCTTTTTGCCACCCAGACTTTGATTTCTGGGAAATAACTGCTCCAAAGATTGTCACATTTTAGTGAATTTTTGTGTGCAGATTTATGTTATGGCTATCAGAAACCAGCTTTTTCCATTCATAAGTTTGCATATTTAGCTTGGGATAATAATTCTCTGAGTTTGCTCGTTTTTAATTTTTGTATCAAACTGTGAGTGCTTCCTTAATTTATGGGGTAAAACTTCAGTTCCCCCCCCCCCCCCCCACCCACCCCCTCCTCCCAAAAGTTACAGTTAAAGTTTACAGGTTGCAGCTTTTTGTGTATCGTAGGTATCTGAGAATTCGGGGTATCTGACCAAACAAACGAGAATTGAAGTGTACAAGACTGGATGTGATTTAGTATGTCTTAGTATTTTTCCTTTTTTTTCAGGAACGAATGAACCTGAAGCACAGAGGGGGCAGCAAGTTCCTACAAAGACAGAAAATGTACTCCAAATATCAGGACCAGGTGAATGATGGTGAAAGCTTATTAAGATGTGACCTGAAGTGTATTAAATTGTGAAAAAATCAAATGAAAACTTGCATTTAATTTAATTCTGGAGGGGTTTTTTGTTCTGTTTTACTGTATGTTTTCTCTGGATTAAGATATATTTCAAACTTACACCTAATTTTCTGATTTCAGATTATTTGGAACTTACTTAAAAACACAAATGAAGATAAAACATGACATCACATGTTAGTACTGTACCATCTGTTGGTAACACCATTGACAGTATGTCTTACATTTTCAACAGGCACGACAGGCGGTTCAAGACATGTACCAAAAAAGCAGAGAACTGACTCAGAAAACTGCTGTGGAGAGTGATAGTGATGAGAGTGTAGCTAGCATGAAGAGTGCAGATGAACTCCACCTGGTGGAAGATACAAAGGGGAGTAACCCATGGATGTCAGTCAATACAGGAAAGAAAATAAGAATCAAGACTTGGGATGATTCTGTAGAAGATTTAGTCGAGGACAAGACAGTTAAAGATCTTCATGAAGATTCCCATGGTAGGCTGATGGAAACACCTAAAAGTGATGTTGAGAAGGCTGAAGAAGATGGTGAAAGCCGTGCTGAATCTTTGAAAGAAGAGGAACATAACCTTGAAAGAAAACAGAAGAGTAATTCATCAAGAAAGAAAAACCAGAATGTTTCACAGAAAGATGATACAGACGGGAAATCTGATAATGCTTCCTCTGGCATGAAAGAGACTGTTTTGAAAAAGGGAAATAACTCCATAGACAGCAAGTTAGACATTGATGAACTGTTCGAACAGTTAGACAAAAATGCAGAAAAGTCTGTGAAACGGGCTAAGAAAAAGAAGCTAAAGAAGAGAGAGAAGCCTTTGCTTGAAAGTCAACCAGGTAAGGATGGAAATGAAGAAGAGGAAACTGTTATACAGGAATCGTTACAGAAGAAATCAAAGTTTGAGGACTTTGATGTTGCTGATGAAGATGATGATGAAGAGACACACCCTGTCAAAAAAACAACACCAGTGCAAAAAGAAGAAAGACCGAAAGCCAAAAAACATACAGCGGAGATTTATGTAGACCCCAAGAAATTATTTACTCTCGAAACCAAAGTCCAGTTTGCTTCTCTTCCTGACATTGTGGTTAATGATGACGAGGATATTGCTGAAGACGAACAGAGGATGACGATCGCTGAGGCATTTGCTGATGATGATGTGATAGAGGAGTTTGCCCGTGAGAAAGGAGAGGTCAGGGCAACGCCAGAAAGCAAAGGACATTGACCTGACCTTACCTGGCTGGGGACAGTGGGGCGGCACAGGTGTTCAGGTTAATAAGAAGAGAAGGAAAAGGTTAGTTTTCCATGTGGTTATAAATTTCTTCACATTGTTGAGAAGAGTGGGGTATTAACTTCCTGGGGTATTGGTAACAGTAACCTGTCTGTGAGATATTTATTTATTTTTTTATTTGTTCATTTGATTGGTGTTTTACGCCATACTCAAAAATATTTCACTTATACAACAGCGGCAAGCATTATGGTGGAAGGAAACCAGGAAGAACCCTGGGGAAACTCATAACCATTCGCAGGTAGCTGGCAGACCTTCTCATATACAGCTGGAGAGGAAGCCAGCATGAGCTGGACTTGAACTCCCAGCAACCGCATTGTTGAGGGGCTCCTGGGTTTTCGCGCAGTGCTGGCACGCTATCCCCACCTTGGCCACAGAGACATGTAGCTGTTTGATACACTCTCAGACATTTTGTCAAGGTTTCATGTTTAGCCCATAACTTACCACATATGCCATGTACAGTAAATTATTGTGATGTTTGATTTGTGTTCTGCTGTTTTGCATGAATTTGATGGAAGTTCACTGGAGATTGATTGCCTTCCAAAAGCAAAACATTATTGTGTAAGAGTTTATTCCTGGCAGCAGTCATTTAAATAAATAGATTTCACATGAATTGAGTATAAAAAAACAGCTCATATTAATTATATTCAATAATGAGGCAGCATTGATTTATTTTATTGGTGTTTTATGCAGTACACAAAAATATTTTACTTTTATAATAAAGGACGGCGGTTTGTAATATTATTATGTTGGGAGAAAACCAGGTAGAACCCGAGGGAACCTACGACCATCCTCAGGAGACGGTATTTAATGTTTATATTATTGAACACATACACCTGTGTGGTTTGTTTTCAGATTCCTCATCAAAGCGCCACAAGGCCCTCCGAGGAAAGATCGGAAACTGGGAAATGTCATCATCAGCGAACAGAAAGATGAGGCCATAGCTAAACATCAGGTAAATTACCCAGTGTGTGTGCTGAGCAGAAGTATTTATACATACATGATCCACTACTACGGAATGTGGAAGACCAAATTCAGAGTGTGGTATTTTGTATTATCCCGCATCAAACAAAATACTCTGATTTTCATGGGACAACAAAGGTATCGTGGGATCTAGATATATTCTTGAATCCTGCAGACGACGTCAAACGTGTCTGCTGAGTAGGTTATCTCCCTTTGTTGGGGCTGCTAACACAATGGTCACATCGCTGAAGCGATTCACCTGTACGTCGCTCTTAAGTTCTGCACTGAATTGATGGGTCTTTGCAGGATAAATTCATTACATGGTTACTCAGTGATATGATACGGAAATGTTATAGTGTCAGTAACCTTAAGAGGATTACTGACACCATATATTAGCGTATCCTATCACTGAGTAACCGGGGGCCTCCGTGACTCAGTTGGTTAGCGCGCTAGCGCAGCGTAATGACCCAGGAGTCTCTCACCAATGCGGTCGCTGTGAGTTCAAGTCCAGCTCATGCTGGCTTCCTCTCCGGCCGTATGTGGGAAGGTCTGTCGGCAACCTGAGGATGGTCATGGGTTTCCCACGGGCTGTGCCGGTTTTCCGCCCACCATAATGCTGGCTGCCGTCGTATAAGTGAAATATTCCTTGAGTACGGCGTAAAAACACCAATCAAAAAAAAAAAAAAATGAGTAACCATGTAACTAATAATATTCTGCATTCAAAAAATCTGGTATAGTCCCCATTTTTAATTACAGGGCTTCAATTTTCATCATATTTTTACCAGAAATCTAAATGGATTCCTGTAGATTTGCTTTACCTGGCCAAAATTTTGTCCAAATCTTAAATTTGGAAAGAATTTGCTCCAAGTGAAAGTTTTAATGCATGTAAAAGTCAACAGATATTGCAGATTCAATGTTCATAACTGTTATGATTTGAAACGATATATATTATATTTTTAAGAAATTATAAATTTGTATGTGACTTTTTTTTTTGTCAAGAATTTAAACAGATTCCTTTGGTTTTGGTTTACAGGATTCATGATGAGAATCTGATTCCCAGATTTCCATTGAAAGTAAAACCCTAATTTATACCCAAAGCTGGATGTATCGGGACTTGCAGAATGAGAGATTTGTGTTTGCTTAAATCATGGATTTGCTGAAATCCGCAACAAATATACTAGTTATGATTGTAATCTCCTAAACGTAGGTGGTGTTGTGTCATATATAGTCTTTATTTGTCGTTCTAGGTAAGCCACCTGCCATTCCCATATACCAATGTTCAGCAGTTTGAGAGAAGTATTCGAGCTCCTGTTGGCAAAACATGGAACCCGGAGACAGCGTTCAAGAAGATGACTAAGCCAAAAGTTGTGACCAGACTTGGAACTGTCATTAAACCCATGGACAAAAGTGAAATGTTCCGCATCATAAAAGAAAGCAGACATAACATTTTCAAATGATGGGGGGAAAAGAAATCCTAAAAAGGGCAAGAAATTTAGTCGGAAACCCAAAGGAAGTAGTGTCCTTCTGAAAGTCTTTGTAATAAATGATTAAAAAAAAGACCCATACATACTACATTTATAAAGATGAATTTCTTGTTTTTTAAGTTACAGTATATTTGAATCTTCACTCCTGCATAGCCCTGCGGATGGTCTTGGGTTTTCCCTCGGGCTCCCCCGCCATCGTATAAGTGAAATATTCTTGAGTACGGCGTAAAACACCAGTCAAATAAAGAAATAAATCACTCCTGCACAGGTTGAATCTCATGTCTTCACATACAGTTGAGGAGTCTTGCTCGGTTGCCAAAACATTGTCCAGACCAAAGTTAATCAACCACGAACAATGAGTTTGCAGTCTTGAATCCAGCTTTCTGCTGTGTACTGCTATGGCTTTTGGAGAAGTTCGTCAGTTACCTGGTAACATGTGGGGATAATTCCAGACACTGTGGTTTCTTCTGCTCCAAATCTGCTAATTATACAAAAAGTTTTGGTAAATACTTGCCACCTGCGTGTGTGAATATTATTTGAAATTAACCTTATGACTTAATCCTCTGCCTGATCTTCTCCACCCATAATCCTGATGGATCAAATGAATGAAATATCCTTGAGTATGGCGTTCATCTCCCAATAAACTACCTACATTCAAATTTATCTGTGAATTTGAGTGGTTTAGCTGAATATCCTAAGTCTTGTAATTTTTGGGACACCTGGTCTGCTTGTTTCATCCAATATACATGTAATTGTAGCAGGAAACTTTATTTTCCTTTTTTTTTCACATGGTTAATTCTATTTAATAAACATCATATTCATATCTTTATTTTTCCCCCAAAACTGGGAGATAAATGTAATTCTTTGCTTTCAGTACTACTGATATCTGTCTTAAAATTAGAAGAATTAGGGTAGTTTAGACTGTCTCAGTTTGGACCAATTCAATCCAGTTTCAGCTGGCTGAGCTGTAGGTCAGGAGGTTTGCCAGGTACCTGATGACATGTGCATTACTCCAGGTTCAAGGAGGTTTCTTCCACCCTGTGCGTTACTCCATAATCTACGAGGTGTCTTGCACATTATGCATTACTTCAGGCTCTACTGGATTTCCTCCATGCCGTGCAGTATTCCAGGTTCTGCAAGGTTTCTTCCACTTTGTGCATTACTCCAGGGTCCTACTGGGTTTCCTCCATATTATGCATTGCACCAGGTTTTACTGGTTTCTTCCACCATATGGCGCTACGCATGTTCTGTGAGGTTTTTTACACATTATGTCTTATTCCAGTCTCCACTAACTTTCCTCCACCTTGTGCTTGACTCCAGGTTCTACTAGGTCTCTACCTTGTGCATTACTCCAGATTCTACTAGGTTGGTCCAGCCTATGCATTACTCCAAATTCTACTAGGTTGATCCAGCCTATGCATGACTCCAGATTCTACAAGGTTTCCTCCACCCAGTGTATTACTGATAGATTTCTGCCACCCTATGCATTAGTACAGATTCTGCAAGGTTTCATGTTTTAGTAAGTTACTTCATCCTATACATTACTCCAGGTTCTGTCCAGTTTTCTTCCATCCTGTGCATTAATCCAGATTCTTCAAGCTTTCTTCTACCCTGTGCATTACTCCAGGTTCTACGAGGTTTACCTCTGCCCAATGCATAACTCAAGGTTCTACGAAGATTTCCCGACCCAATGCATCAATCCAGGTTCTACAAGGTTTCTCCCATAGTATGCATTACTCCAGATTCCACTAGTGTTTGGGTTGTGCATTCTTTGTTGATGTCTTGGCGATGACTATTGCGAGCAAGCTTTTCTTTGACATGACACATCAGGGGCGGCAGCTCACTGGCGGCAGTATATGCAAACACGCCCAATGACTTCATCGTCATATAATCGAAAATTATGTACCTGTGCGACGTAAAACCCATGCCTACACACATGTGCATACGGCGTTAGGACCAAGTTCGTTTTTCGTGATTCGACAAACGAATAACATGCGAGCCCAAATTTCCTCCTTCGAATCTAGAATAACATGCTGTCAATAATAAAAGTTATTCGTTTTTCATTATTTGAATAACGAATATCGTGCTAGCACCAGATTCGACATTCAGGTCTCCAAATGACCTGCTGGACGTATAGAATTCAGCAACGTGTTCACCATCTGACTTTTTACCACCACTAAGACGCTATCTCGAATGTACTGTTAGCACGTTATTCAGATGTGAAATAAGACGTTGACTCGAATTTCGTGTCACGACGTTTCTCATTATTCGGTTTTTCAGAAAAGTGCTAGCACAAATGTGGCAGCACGTTATTCCAGTCTCGAATAAACCTGCTGGCAATATAGAAATTAGCACCATATTTGTTTTTCGTTATTCGAAGAACCAGTAGGTCTACCGGTAACGTGTGAGCACCATATTCGAGCCAGTACGATATTGAAGACACGAATAATGAAAAACGCCCTAGCACTATATTCGAACCAACATGTTATTGAAGCCCTGAATAACGAAATACTCGTAAGCACCATATCCGGGAAAATGTTCTGTTTCAGGCCCCATTAACAAAAAATACGCTTGCATTCTATGCACGCAAATATTTTATTTGAGATACGAATAACGAAACACGTACTAGCACCATATTCGAGCCAGCATGCTACTAATGAGTCGAATAACGATAAACACGCTAGCACCATATTTGTGTAAAACTTCTTACACTCGAGTTTGTACGTTATTTACTAACCGAAAAACGTTGAGTCACACATTTCGAGTAAGCTTCTAATTTCACCTTCGAATATAACGTGATAGCCCCATACTGTAGACAGCATGCTACTGCATGAAGATAGGAATGGATGTGGCCGGTATTAGCCAAGCCGATGCTAAATTCTCTATACGATGAGTACGTCATTTAAGATATAAATATTGAATATCGCGCTAGCATGATATTCGTCATTCGAATAACAAAAAACGAGTTTTGTGCTAAATTCTATACGCCAATACTTTATTCAGTATTCGAATAATGAATGTCTTGCTAGTACGACAGTCGTTATTCAAATAACGTAAGCGCTTCCACCGAGCTGCGGATGGTCGTGGGTTTCATCCGGCATTGTCCGGTTTCCTCCCACCATAATGCTGGCCGCCCTCGTATAAGTGAAATATTCTTGAGTACGGCGTCAAAAAGCAGTCAAATAAATAAATAAATCGAATAACGAAAAACGAATGGTTTGCTAACTTCTATATTGCCAGGGTGAATAAGGAATGTGGTGCCAGCTTGAATCTGGTGCTGAGTGTCCGTTCACATTACCCTACTTTACCGCAAATCCAATAACACAGAGGTGTTCAACTTAAACTATTGGAATTGCTATTTGACTCCTTTAGTTAAAGCTTCGCTCTCTTGGCTTAAACTTGGTGCTTTGTCAGCTACCGGGTAGTTTTCCTTTGGTTTTATCCAACTTCCTGTACAACCAATATGCAAAATATTTTAGAAGACGTCATTAAACTCCAATCAAATACATGTATAAATCTTAGTACTTTGCATTCTCATCGTAATGCAACAACCATAACTTCATGCTTTAAGGTCAACTTTGAACACACTTTTGAAGGAAACCGATTTGATTTTAGCTTAAAATTTTAATCAACTTTTGAAGGAAACCAATACGACTTTTGGTTCAAATTAACACACACTTTTGAAGGAAGCCGATTGGACTTCATAATTTATTACACTTGAAGTACACCATTGGGACCGGGATTTTCATATTGTGATCCACTTTTGAAGGAAGACATCTGGACTTTCGGTCACTTACACTTTTAAATATCTTGAGTTATCTTCCGCTAGCTAAGCTTGGGCCCAACAGGTCAAGTACGTCATATCTAGGCTTCGGATATTAACAAATCAATAACGTTCAACACAAACCAACAAAACTCCAAGAAAATATATAAGTAAGAAATTATGAGGGATTTATGTGAGGAGAACCAGTCAGCAGTTTTGACCCAAGAAATGCTCTATATAAGCTTACACTCAAAAAATTAATCTGTTAATTTTAAGACAGTCTGTTGTCTGAGTTTTGCTAGAATGTATCCTGTTATTATAACATAATATTCTGTCATATTCAATATAATATCCTGTTAGTGTAATAAAATCTTTTAGTTGAATTAATAAAATACGTGTGTTACATTTAACATAGTAATCTGCCCCAATAGCAGAATACATTCTTGCATCACTCAAGACAACAGACTTTCTATTAGAATTAACAGATTAATTTTTTTTCAGTGTAAATTTAATCATTATCCAAATGTTGTACTACATAATCAAAAATATGTATCTCAGGTGCGCTTAACTGTTAGTTCGTGGCGATACTAACCAAGAGGATGCATATACAGTCAATGACCACTGGTTAAGTATGATGAATGCAGACCATCATATCATTATTGCAGATAGCGGTGCTGTACATATACGTGTCGGTTTGTCTTACAGGCCTATTCCATTTACATGCAGAACCACGCTCTGTGTATATTTTACTCTGGATCACCTGAAAACTAAATGACACACTAACCCAGCTAGTTTCGTTTTTCCCCTTGCATACACTGTGTTTATTCATGAGGGCCTATCTCTCTCCTTGAAGCTGACATACATATACCTACGAATATATATACATCCCCAGTCGCGTACATGTGTGTCCTGACCTTACAATTTTAGCCTTTGTCTTGTTACAGCAGGGCGCTACGTAAGTATAGCTGTTAAGTGTATGTTTCACTGCACTCGTAATTATACATCACTTTGAACCAAGGCCTCCGCAGCAAAACCTCTCCCGCAGAATAAGGTTGTGAGTTATACTCCCGTTAGTTCCTCCAGCTGACATAACGTAGCTGGTATTCCATGACGAATCGGTCATTCGCATGAAGATATTTCTGGTCACATTCCATCTATGTATCTTAATGCACTCCTATCCATGTCACACTCCCTTCGCCTGACAACATCTATACCTCGAGTATCACCCGTCCTATCATATCCTGACATTACGTCGACTCCCGTGCCACCCACGTCTTCTAGCTCTGTGCTTCTGTACTACCCCCCTTCTCCTGACTCTACGCCGGTCTACTCCTGCACACCCACCTCCTTTGACCTTGCGTCTACTCCTGTACATTGCATAACTCCTGTACCACCCACTTCTTCTGACATTCCGTTTACTCCTGTACCACTCATCTCCTCAAATTACACCAACTCATGTACCACCTACCTCTTCTGACTTCATGTCTTCACCTGTACCACCCACCTCTTCTGACATTACCTCTACCAGCCACCTTTTCTGACTCTGCGTCTATTCCTGTACCATCTCCATCTTCAGGCACTACCTCTACTGAATTTTCCCCTTCTCCTGATTACGCCCACCCACTTCTTCTGACTCGATCTACGGCCACGGTATCATCCAACTCTTCTGACTGTACTACTCCTGCACCACCCACTTCTTGTGACTACGTCTACTCTTGTACCACTCACTTCTTCTGACTCTACGTCTACTCCTGTAACATTCAATTCTTCTGACTCTACGTCTGTTCCTGTATCACCCACGTCTCTTGACAACACTTCAATACACTGGCCATTTTCCTGACACTGGGCATTTTCCTGACAATGCGCCTGTTCCCTTACCACACACTTTTTCTGATACCATCTCTACCTCAAAACGTACCACACACTTTTCTTGAAACTAGGTTTATTCATGTGCCGCCCACTTCTCTCTGACACTACATCTCTCACTTTATCACCCTCTTCTATTGACATCACGTCTATTGCCGCATAACCTACTTCACCCGGCATCAAGTTTATTGCTACACCATCCAATGTTCCTCACAATAAGTCTATGGCTGTACTATACACTTCTTACGATAACTATTGCTATACCACCCACTTCTTACAATAAGTTTATTGCTGTAACACCCACTTCTTACAATAAGCCTATTGTTATACCACCCAATTCGTTCAATAAGTCTATTGCTGTACTTTGTACTTCTTATGACACCACGCCTTCTCTTTACACCAAGTCTCCTCGTGTACCTTCTCTAAAACCTCTATTCCTCTACCGTGCACTTCTCTTGACACTAATTCCACACCTATGCTACCTGTCTGCTAACACTCTATTCCATTGCCACAAATTCTTGTTAATATTAGGCCTATTCCTCTCCCACACCACTTCTCTTGACACCACGTCTATTCCTCTGCCAACCACTTTTCTTGACAACATGTCTATTCCTTGACCGCCCACTTCTCTTGACACCACGTCTATTCCTTTACCGCCCACTTCTCTTGACACCACGTCTATTCCTCTACCAATTACTTCTCTTCACACCTTGTCTATTTCTTTACTAACCAGTTCTCTTGACACCACCTATATGCCTCTGTCAACCACTTCTCTTGACACCACGTCTTTTCCTCTCCCAACCACTTCTCTTGACACCACGTCTATTCCTTTACCGCCCACTTGTTTTGACACCACGTCTTTTCCTCTACCAACTACTTATCTTCACAACACGTCTATTTCTTTACTAACCAGTGCTCTTGACATCACGTACATGCATCTACCAACCACTTATCTTAACACCACGTATATGCCTCTACCAACTATTCATCTTGACATCACGTATATGCCTCTGCCAACCACTTCTCTTGACACCACGTCTGTTCCTCTACCAACTATTTATCTTGATATCACGTCTATTCCTCTACAAACCACTTCTCTTGACACGACGTCTATGCCTGTGCCAACCACTTCTCTTGACACCACGCCTGTTCCCCTACCAACCTCTTATCTTGACATCATATTTGTTCTTTTAAAAAAGAACAAACTTGACTGGACATCTCATCTAGCCCATAACCACTGACTTAAACTACGGCTATTTCAATGAAACTAACTGTTGTTGTGTAAATGAAATATTCCGGAGTTAATCACAAAATAAACTGATCAATAAACAAGTCCTTATTCCATCCACTTCTCAGTTATAGTTGTATTTTGGGGGACTTTTCTCGACAACATTCCTATCCAAAAGTCAGCCATGTCTCTTAACTGACATCATCTGTTTTGCTAATTCGATCCACCCATTTCACCTTTTTTCAGCACCACTTTCTACCAGTGATAATATCAATATTCATTCAAGTATCTATATCATCTACTTTCTCACTTCTGTTCCATCAGTTTCGTCTAACGTCCATTAGGAACAAATGTTTTTTTTTTTTATATTTGTCACTTTCTGCGTACCGTATATTAAAATAACATTGAGCTTATTGTGTTTTACTCCTGAGTGGGTCAACCAGCACATATTGTCGAGAGTTCCAATCGTTATAGCTCTGAGAAGTGTTCACAGTCGCATTATAGTCTCGTTGTAGGCAACAGATGACAACAACTATGCCCGTGTACAAACTGTATTATTTCAACGTCCGTGCACGTGCTGAGGGAATCCGATGGCTGATGTCCCTAGCTGGCGCTGAATTCGAGGATATACGATTTGAAGAGAAAGAATGGCCTGCCAAAAAACCGGGTACGGACATGTAATTCCCATAAATTCGAAGAGGCTCGGCGTGTTCATGTTGTCATGAGATCACCTTATTAACCTTTTGGAAACTGATTCCTTTGTTTGACTGGTGTTTTACGCCATACTCTGGAAACTTCACTTAAACAACGGCGATCAGTATTATGGTTGTGGTAAGTCGGGCAGATTCCATGGGAAACCCACGACCTCCCGCAAGTTGATGAAAGACCTTCGAACGTACAGAGAGCGGAGAGGAAGCCAGTATTTAGCCTACTCACCATGAAGGCATTGGCTAAAGGCTTCTCTAGCACTAGCACGGTAATCACTTTTTGAAAATTGAAGTGGATTTGTTTGTATTTTGTGGAGGCACAATCCATGTGAAAAGTATCTAATTTTTAGCAAGAGTGCATCATGTATGAGATGCATGGCTTGAAGGGATAATGATATTTCTATTACGCTTATATATGCTATGGAGATTTTTTTATTATAACCAAAATGGACAATGATTCAAAAGTATGATTAAATACCATCACTAATCATGTTGTTTAAACTCTCAGTGCTGTTCCTTTTCTCCTAGAAATGCCTTTGGGATACGTTCCCGTTTTGGAGGTGGACGGCCACAAACTGTCAGAAAGCAAAGCCATTGGTCGATATCTTGCCAATAAGTTTGGTAAGTGGACACCTAACTGTATAACCCATGCTGTACGTTATCTTATCCAGTGGTCATGTCATCTACTCAGATGCATGCTTGGAGACACTATATTAATAGATTCCAACGCTCTTGCTGCTTGTAAGGCCTTTGTAAAGATACACCAAGTAATTCTCATAAAGTCCTCTGCGTCTTGAAAAAAATCATAAAACGGGCGCAGAGCGTGTGACTTTGTCGAAATATGTGTAAAATGCCATGCACTACAAGTCATCAAGCCCGGACGAGTTTGAAGTATCTGTCTGCGAACGGGATGAACGAGGTCCAAACGGACCTCGTGGGTGTGCACACGTACTGCAATTGATGCCGACTGCGCCACGTCGTAACACACTCCTAGTAGGATCGAAGTATTTATTTATTTATTTGTTTGGCGTTTTACGCCGTACTCAAGAATTTTTCACTTATACGACGGAGGCCAGCACTATGGTGGGAGGAAATCTGGGAAAGCCCGGTGAAAACCCACGACCATCCGCAGGTTGCTGAAAAAACTTCCCACGTACGACCGGAGAGGAAGCCAGCATGAGCTGGACTTGAACTCATAGCGGAGAACTCGTTTGGTGTGATGGGGGTACAAGCGTTTGACGACGCTTGTGTGGCCGTTTGCGCAGTCAACCATTCGTTGAAGAACACCTTTGTTCCACCAGTATAAGGTGTGTATATATGGAGGTCACAGGCTGGAAAGCTCCTCAGTACCTATCCAGGTTGGTGGTTTTCCCCTCGCACGATGGCTTCCCACACCCATAAAACCGACCGGCATCGCACAAGTGAAAAAGATATGGCATTAAAGGACACTGAAATAAATAAACTGTATTACATGTATTAATAAGATAATACTAGATAAGTTAAATGAAGGACAGTATTTTGGGAAATGCATGGTAGTAGGGCTTTTCCTTTCTTGATGTTTTCTTTGCATTAGAAAGGCTTCATTCTTTTCATGAAGCATACTGTCAGAACTGAGGACGATTTGCCCTTGACGGAGGAGGTCGCTATCTCGAATGGTTTATATTCATCTTGTTCGGTTGAGGCTTCAGGTCAGGAAATTTGTCGGCTACCTAGAGGACAAAGTGTGGTAGTTTCCTTTACAGATTCTAGACGGCTTCCTCTACAACCCGTCCGTTTTCCTCTAGGACCAATCCGTATTCGTATGGGACCTATCCGTTTTCCTCTTGGATGTGTCTATTTTCTTCAAGGATCTGAGCGCTTATTTTCATTTAGGTTCTGTGCGTATTCCATTAGGGCCTGTCCTTTACCACTAGGATCTGTCCAGTTTCCTTTAGGGCCTGTCCGGTCTCCATAGACTGTTCAGTGTCCTGTGCGACCAATCGGTTTTCTCAAAATGTTAACCCCACTATTGTCTATTGTCGCGCGAAAAGAAGAAGTAGCAAATACATAAACTAATTAATTCTTTTTAGGATTTGCCGGAAAGACAGATTGGGAGAAGGCTTTGGCAGATCAGTACGTTGACGTTATCTATGACATTGTTGCGGCTGCCAGAGCAATTACCTGGGCTCCTAACGAAGAGGCCAAGGTATTTTGAATCTTCTTGAACCGTGTCATTTATTATCTACAATCCTAGATTTAGTGTTTTCGATGTGATCTCCCCACTCATTGTAAATGAAAGTCAGAGTCAAGTTTCCACATTCATGTTTTCCTCGTGATTTACCTATTATGTAATTGACACACCCTTGATTTCATCAATCCGCAGAAAGAGTTGACGAAACTTCTCAAGGAGGTAGATGGTCCCCGTATCTTGGGTCGTTTGGAGAAATGTTTGGAATCTAACAAGTCTGGATACTTGGTCGGAGATAGCGTAAGTCACACTGATCACAGTGTGTCTGATTTCTATATGGCGTCTTATCATGTATTTATGTATGTAATATTTGCAGGGGCCTCCGACTAAACTGGCTCAGTCGGTTAGCGCGCTAGCGCAGCGTAATGACCCAGGAGCCTCTCACCAATGCGGTCGCTGTGAGTTCAAGTCCAGCTCATGCTGGCTTTCTCTCTGGCCGTAAGTGGGAAGGTCTGGCAGCAACCTGCGGATGGTCGTGGGTTTCCCCCGGGCTGTGCCCGGTTTCCACCCACCATAATGCTGGCCGCCGTCGTATAAGTGAAATATTCTTGAGTACGGCGTAAAACACCAATCAAAAAAAAAATAATAATATTTGCATTTTTCTTTAAAGTGAGGGAAAGGTGTTTAAAAAGAACACCAATGTATCCTCGGATAATTTAGAAAGTCTGTGCTTTAAATGTATTACTAACGTCAAGTTTTCTCAGCCTAAGCGGGTATATATTGAGATTGCCATAAAAATTCTGCTGAAAAAAGAATATTTGGAAACAAATAGCGGTCATAAAATATTACATTTGGTGCTAGAATTCACATCTTCCCACTAAAGTATATTTGTAAAATAAATAGACGTATACGAGAACTCAGGCAAAATGAGTGTAACTTGTACAGCCATGGTCGAAATAATAAATAATAAGTTTTCTTAGTACGGTATGCAGATGATTTACTCGTAAAGACTGCTAAGAGTTTAGTGACCAATGCTGCTAATCGTCCACAACTTGATGCCACAGAAGTATAAAACCTGCGTGAAAGTCTGCTAACATATTGCACACAATATTCCCACTTTAGCCTTGATTCCTGATGAGGGTAGACGTGAGCATACATGCCAAGCATACCCGAAACACTGTGTCCTATACCTCTAGCATATTTGCATATATGCAAACGATATAACCTGATGTATACATATATATATGTATCCATCTTTGTGCAATGGCTGTACCTTTTACACACTGGACAGTGTCCATTCTGAATCTACCCCAGTTAAACCGTGGGTGTGATTTACCGGTACCAATTTTACCTTTCCGTCGCCTGTTCGAAACCATCATGTGCTTGCTTTGACAAAACTTGACTTTGCATGGTACTTCATGGCTATTTCCTCCACGAATAACCCCAATGAAAAATAGGTGAAACATTCCTAAGAGTGATGTGTGGACAAATTAACACGTAACTTTCATTTTTTATTTGGCTGGTGTAATGTATTCGGTTTCTCCAATATAATCTGTAAAAAAACGTATTCCATTGAAAAAAACAATAATGATAAACCGAGTAACATACTTCGTCGATTATCGTTCATCGTTCATTGGGGTAATGTTTTATACATGCCTTTGCAAGCTAAACCTAATCAAAGTTGGCATTTGAAACATCAGTCAACAAGAAGGCATGAATGGCTTTTCTGTTCCAGCTGACATGGGCAGACGTAATGGTGGCCTCGTATCTGGACAGTAACATCGATAGGATCAGTCCTGAGTTCGGCGAATTGTTGGACAACTTCCCTAAACTTCGGGCTCATTTGGACAAAGTTCGTGCCATTCCACCGATCGCAGCTTTCATCGCCAAACGTCCCAAAACACCAATGTAATCCATAAAATTCATAAAAATGTTTATTTTGTTGTCACGTGTCTGTAACAGAAAGGAATAAAGCTTTGATCAGTATTGTTTAAAATAAAGCGATGTTAACTTAATTACGGTTTGGCTTGCAGGATATATGGTCACAGCACTATTATTATGAAATACAAACGTCACGACGACTTTTTTTGGCGACATATGTCGTGATTAGTGTCTGAAAACACTTCTAAATGTGTGGACCAGTCGGTCGACCTCTTTGAAGGATAAATAACTACTCAAAAAGCAATCACATCTGGCAATATACAACCTGTGACGATATGTCCACAGCAGAGATTTTCAAAAAAAGCGTTCAAGCGCTATCATCGTCGACCATAATCGTCTTGCGAATCTTTAACGAGTTCATTCTACAATCGGGTCTCCGTCCACCATTAGTGACCAATATACGCACCCGGCTACTCATATCTCATTAAATTGGATATTATAAGGATCGATCAAGTCAGCATTTGATTTCAAAATGGGCGCTGGTGCGAAGGGAAAATAGGCCTGGATGTAACAAATGGTGTTTTAGCGCGACATGCGTACATGTACGTGTATAGACCTCGTTATGTTTAGATTTTCATTGCTCAAAGCACCGCCAGACAGATCTTGTATAAGAACTAGACGCCACGCACTTTCTTAGACGCCACCGACCACCTCCGCACAAAATGTGTTTGCATTTTCAATTACAGTATTATACTAATATGGAAAGTTTGTGGTTATAGAGCAGTTCAAATCCCATACTAAATCGTCTATCCTGATACACGTTTTGGCCTGGTACTCAGTCTAAACGTATACAATTCGAATCCCAGACGAAATCTCCAATCCCGGTACACCTTTTGGCCTGGCACTCAGTATAAATGTATAGGCCTACCGTTCAAATCCCAGACGAAATATCCAATCCCGGTATACCTTTTGGCCTGGCACTCAGTATAAATGTATACAGTTCAAATCCCAGACTATATCTCCAATCCCGGTACACCTTTTTGGCCTGGCACTCAGTATAAATGTGTTCAGTTCAAATCCCAGACTATATCTCCAATCTCGGTACACCTTTTGGCCTGGCGCTCAGTATAAATGTATACAGTTCAAATCCCAGACTAAATCTCCAATCTCGGTACACCTTTTTGGACTGGCACTCAGTATAAATGTGTTCAGTTCAAATTCCAGACTAAATCTCCAATACCGGTACACCTTTTTGGCCTGGCACTCAGTCTAAACGTATACAGTTCAAATCCCAGACTAAATCTCCAATCTCAGTACACCTTTTTGGCCTGGCACTCAGTATATATGTGTTCAGTTCAAATTCCAGATTAAATCTCCAATTTCGGTACACCTTTTTGGCCTGGCACTCAGTATAAATGTATACAGTTCAAATCAGTATAAATGTGTACAGTTAAAATCCCAGACTAAATCTCCAATCTCGGTACACCTTTTTGGCCTGGCACTCAGTTTAAATGCATACAGTTCAAATCCCAGACTAAATCTCCAATCTCGGCACACCTTTTTGGCCTGCCACTCAGCGCAAATCATAATCATCATAGTCACGTTTAAAAGCTGAATGCGCTAGCGCAGCGTAGTGACCCAGAAGCCTCTCACCAATGCGGTCGCTGTGAGTTCAAGACCAGCTCATGCTGGCTTCCTCTCCGGCCGTACGTGGGAAGGTCTGACAGCAACCTGCGGATGGTCGTGGGTTTCCGCCGGGCTGTGCCCGGTTTCCACCCACCATAATGCTGGCCGCCGTCGTATAAGTGAAATATTCTTGAGTACGGCGTAAAACACCAATCAAAAAAAAAAAAAAAAAAAAAAAAAAAGCTGAATGACCGATCGAACAAGAAAATAAACAAATACAAAATTTAGACCATACCTAGAAAAATCAGATAGGATTGTTCGTATATGGTGAAATTCCAGTCCTGCTACATATGATTCTTTTGGAAACGTCATGACCTGAATACCATTACTTCACAAAGAGTCAGTTAGAGTTGCAGTAAAACGCTCTTCATATTTAGCTTATGCTTCGAGCTACATATGTGTTGTCCTAGATTTTTACACCACATCACATGATATTGTGAACTGACCTAGTTTGGTCCCGCACAGCGCCTAACCTAATCAAAAAGCTCTTCACCCGCAGTCTGCAGTCAGATTGCTCACATTTGCACATGTTCTATAGCTGTACATATCCACCTTCCGTTTCACCTCTGTAAGCTTGTAAGTATATATATGTAGGTCTATATATCCTACAGGTTGTTCCACTGCTCTAGCATTCCATTTGCAAAGTATGATAAAAGCCTGGGGACAGAAGTAGTATTTCGGCGTCAGTATACGGCACCGTTTCTCGTAACACCACACTTGTATCTGCAGTCTAACCCCGGCTTTACACCGGTACGCTTGAGATGGCTGCTACTGACACCATGCCGTGCGCGCCGGTTTATAAACCGTTTGTAAACGCGCGCCGTATGCGTATAAACCATAAATGGTTATACACAAACGTATTGTTTCTCCTCATCCCTTATCCAGTGAGTATGACAATTTCGCGGTCCGCTCGTAAAATATATGTCATCGGAAGTTCGGGTGGTACTATGTCATACAACCACGCGATGCTTCCAATCATCTTTACAGCAAATCAAACGTTTGGGTGGATTGTAAACTTTGGCAAATAGCCTTCCTTGTATATAGGGCACATGATCTGGCAATACAACGCCTTCAGAAATGCATATATAGTTAATCCGGCTTTACACGCTAGGGAAGGCAGTATAACTGTATGGCTTTATGTGGTCATTGTATTTGGGAATCCCGATTATATATGGGCCTACCGCCAAGAATTTCGTTGCACTTTCTCTTTTTCTTTCAGTATAAGATGAGTGTAGATACAAGAATCAACCTGGTTGTTCAGGTGGTTCAAAACTGGCTGAAAAAGTGTGTACCATTATATTAAATATGAACTAAAACTGCTGCTGTCCTACTTTGACTTTGGAGAACAGCAATTGGCTACTGAGTTAAATTGGCTAAAATTTTAAATGTAAAATATGACGTCATGCCAGTATAAGTTAATACACTTTCCAACAAATGGGCTCTGCTCTGTCCGGGGCGGATTCCACGAAGCCAGTTTTGACTTCAGTCAAAATTGAAAACCTCCGCACAATGCTTAGTTTTTGGTAATGAAAGCTAAAATTTTGCATTATATTTTGTATTGTGTATAACGTCCAACACATCTGGTGTTAATGGGGTAAATACAAATCCTTGTGTTAATTCAACACAAGATAGAGTTGTTCAAGTATGGCACAAGACTTTTGTTGGAATGAAAACAAGTCTGTGTTCATACAACACAAGTGTTTTATTTGTGTACCACTTTTTAACATAATTTGCAGTATACTTTCCCTCGGTATCACCTCAGCACCATTATTTACCAGCCTTTCCACGTATTCTCACTCTGTTCCAGCAAATGTTATACCATCCTAATGGAAAACGTCCCAACCCAGCGCCACCAATACAGGCAGTATACTCCACAGGCTTAATAAAGAATTTATGGTTGTTACAGTCAACTATTACATTTCTTATAGAATATCACTAATAGCCCACAATGGCATTTTGCACAGATTTTATCTGATTGAGGCCTCCGTAATACAACTATAAAATTAATGACATAGTATATTCACTGATATCCCAATGATATCCCAAAACAGCAGTCGACATATATGGCCGTACAACTTTCTTGGTCGACAGATTACGACTATGCCCGTGTACAAACTGTATTATTTCAACGCCCGCGCACGTGCTGAGGGGATCCGATGGCTTCTCTCCCTAGCTGGCGTGGAATTCGAGGATATACGCATAGACAGAAATGACTGGCCAACGAAAAAGCAAGGTAAGGATATATGACTGCATATATTATAATCATATAACATAACCATGCACGCATTTTACAGTTGTACAGAGATTGTTTTCCTTTGTGTATAGAAATGCCTATAAATATATTAGTTGTTAATAATATGTATTGTTTTTCTCTGTGTACAGAAATGCCCATATTTATACGAGTTGTTAATAAGTATTGTTTGCCTTCTTGTACAGAAATGCCATTGGGATATGTTCCTGTTTTGGAGGTGGACGGTCAAAAACTGTCGGAAAGTCAGGCCATTTCTCGATACCTGGCTAACACGTTTGGTGAGTATACACATGGAGCATTTTGTATTCCAGGTGTCATTTCCCCGTTCTTAATAGTCGTACCGACGTCACACGCATAAAGGAAAGTTTTTCAGTAACTAACCGAATTAATGGTTTCGAAGGTTTAAACCGAGCACTCCGATTTTGTCCACCCATAGAACAAAACAAATAAATGTTCCAGATATCCGCACATCAGATCTCAAGACGGCAACATCTTTGAACATTGCATTTCAGTTATGTTTGTTTTTTGTCGTCATACATAACTCTGTTGTTGAAGAAAGTTAACGTTAGACAGGGCGTAAAATCTGTAAACAGACGTGTTTACTTTGAAAAATACGTATTCGTATTTTCAGGATTCGCTGGAAAGACTGATTGGGAGAAAGCTTTGGCCGATCAGTACGTTGATGTTGTCTATGACATTTTGAGTGCCGCAAGAGCCATCAGTCGGGCTCCCAACGATGAGGCCAAGGTATGTGAAAGTTTAACTGGACAGTGTCAGATGTTGTGAACGACAAGATAATGAATTGATGGTATAAACATCACCTGTAAGACCTAATGAAAGTGTTTTTAATTGTACCCCTGAAATAGGTATATTGACGATATAAAAACACAAGATTATAATAAAGCATAATCATATATGACAGCGTTCTATAGCTTGTTTCCATCAAACACTTTAAGTTTGATCAAACTACAGCTGGTGTATAATCACATCAGACAGTGTTAACAAAGGTTGATTTAGTTGAATTAAGTGTGATTTCCTTGATTTAAATAGATTTTTTCCTGGAAAAGTAGGCCTAACCTAACAATATAGCATTATGGATGGACATGACTTGTTCGCCATACTGGTGGAAGGCAAATGGTTAAGAACATAAGGCTGTGCAAACGGTCGTTTTTTTTATCACTGAGGCTCATGCACAAACAATGTGAGCGGGAGAATCAAATTCCATGTCCGAACATGGTCTTCACTGAAACCTCATCTCTGCTATGCCTGGTGGTTTTGGTCACATCTTTGCCAACAAGCGACGCCCCGCGCATGTTCTGTTTTGCTTTGTTTTGAGAATATTCTCGATTTTTTAATTCACAGGCAGAAATCAAGAGAATCCTTATTGAGGTCGACGGTCCTCGTATTTTGGGCCATTTTGAGAGATGTTTGGAATCCAACAAATCTGGATATCTGGTCGGCGACAGCGTAAGAACTGCACAGCAAAACTGTTCTTTTTGCCTCCTCTTAGGGAACATTGCGTATACAGAATCCATTTTATTCCCCGCCGCTCAATAAAACTTTGACTGAGACAACATTGACAAAAAAAAAAACAACAAAAAACCTTCACTGTAATCACATAAGGTATTTGGATTGTTTTTTTTATAAACATGTGCCATTTATGCATATAAAGATGTAGATAGAAGAAATTACATATGATGATCATATGTGAGACTGGAATTGCTTGTACCTCAATACAGCGTTATATGACCCCTTTTTTCTTAACACATGGGTACAGTATGTGTAAAAAGGTCAAACTAAAAACACATATTGTGAGAGAAAAAGTCAAGTTCTGACAATTAATTCACTGGAGCTTTAACTACAGATTTAACAATGACACCATCCACATCTTGTACAACCATAGAGAGTAATATATATTTTTTTCTTTACATATGGTTGTATGTCTGACGTGCATATAGTGTATCTGGTGTTGTTCTTTACTTTCTCCAATTAGTTTTTAATGCCATGTGCATAGAAAGCCACTTTGGGCCTAAGTAATGTTTCAGTGAATGTCGTGTTGTTAAGAAATATTTGAACAACAAATTGACATTTTCATTCTTCATTTGTTTTCTGTCCAGGTCACCTGATACGCGTTTCCGTCCTATGGTATATAATTGCCAATTATTAATTTACTATTCATCGAAATAGCAACACAGTTCAAAACGATATTCCAAGGATTTAGACTGAGTTTCTGTTGCAGTTAACGTGGGCGGACGTAGTTGTGGCCTCGTACCTTGACAGCTTCATCGACAGGATCAGCCCAGAGTTCGGTGAATTGTTGGAGAAATTCCCTAAGATCCGGGCCCATTTGGACAAAGTTCGCGCTATTCCACAGATTGCTGCTTTCATTGCTAAACGTCCTAAAACAGTATTATAATCCAAATGCTCATCAATGTACACAATTTAACCACGAGGAAAAAATAAAAATAACTTTAAAAACAAGTGCGGTTATAAATTCAGATTCGGCGATTTTCCATTTGCTTTAGAATAGATTGATTGATTGCTTGACTGACGTTTAACAGCCTACGGAAGAATTTTGTACTTAAATGTTTAATGGATTTTGGAAACCGTATAGTGCTTAGACTCAACCACCTTTTCGAAACTTATTCATTTATTTATTTAACTGTTTGGAGTTTACTGCTGTACTCAAGAATGCGTGATTTGAACGACGGCTGACACTTTTGTGGTTGGAGAAGACAAGAATTGTCTATCTCAGATTGTCTATCTGTTAATCCATCGGTCTATACCAGGGATGTTACCTCGTATGTCGCATGTATCTTTGCTTAGAGGAAAAGTTCGATGTGCATACCATATTGGTGTCATAGAATCATCCTTAACGAACTTCATCTAAAACAACTTTAACGATTTTGTCGGCCTTTTCGATTACCTATGTTCTTACGCACGAGAGTAGTGGAGCATTTTGGGAATATCGAATCCGTGTATCCTACCTGAAATTGCTAGATATAAATGACTACAGTACGGAAAGCGTATTGGGACTCCCGAAATCAATGTTTTCAAATATGCCTAACATTAGTCATATATCTTATCCACTGTGTCGGAAGTCGTTGGAAATCAAACGCCATGCACTGTTTACAAATCTATCTTAAACCATGTATACGGCGGATTTCTCTATTGCGATTTTCGTTGTATACAACACATATACAGAAATCATAATGAAGATTTATTAATTAGCTGCTGTTACAAAGCCTTCTTTAATTTATTTATGCATTTGATTGATGTTTTACGCCGTGTATACTCAAGAATATTTCATTTATCCGAGGGCGGCCAGCATTATAGTGGGAGGAAACCGGACAGAGCCCGGAGGAAACCCACGACCTTCCGCAGCTTGCTGGAAGCCCTTCCCACGTACGACTGGAGAGGAAGCCAGCCTGGGGTAGACTTGAACTCACAGCGACCGCATTGGTGGGAGGCTCCTGGGCCATTACGCCCCGCTGATGTGCTAACCCCCTCGGCCACGGAGACCCACCAAATCTTTTTTTCTACCGGGACCATGTCAGCAATACGGTTTAAATTTAGTGGCTACTGCAGTCATATTGACGGTTTGTTTAGTTTTATTTAACCCTGGTCCATCTGATCAATTCGATTTAGTTACGCAAAGACTTCCTAAGTGGCATGGAATACTTACCTAGCCACGTTTACAAAGATATCTTTTACATCTACGTCCTGCCAGTGACAACAACAATTTCGTTGTCGTCTAACAAAAGCGTATTGTAATGTTTATTTAGCAGTATTTAGAATTCTATCTTTAGCCCTGTTGTGTTTGTCCAGTTTCACTGACCCCGTGCATTAGGAATAAACCTCCCATACAGCCTCATTGCTTCCGATGTTCATCTGCAGTCACACACCGTAGCTGTATAGTTTCAATCTGTGGTACAACTCTGTGCGAGCTCGTAAGTATAAAGATGTCTGTCATAGAACTTCTGTCTCTAGTACTCCATGTACACAGCAAGGTGATTGGCTGAAGTGCACATAAAGGCTAACAATCGTTATGGCGCAGACACCATCGAGAATATATAAATATTACACCTCAATATAGTGTCATTTGGGAAAACAGAATTTTGCGACCAGCGCGGGGGCGCAGGCTCTGTCTTATATTCATGCCTAACACAATACTGCCCATGCGGACAGGTACTAACAAGGTTTCAGGACTCGTAGCGTTTAAGGTTAAGGACGGGCATAATGTTATGCACATTCAACATCATTTTGTTATCACTAATTAATAGGGTTACGATTTCAAATCAATTTCGGTTGGATTTTTGATCAACCGTACAATAACCTATAAGAAATATCCACACACCTCTAGTGTGATATTTGACCACGCATAATTCCATAATACGCGTATATCGCACTATGAACGAGCATTCTATAGTGACAGTTTTCAACCTGTCTTAATCACTATGTTTCATTGATACGCCGTGTTATTTCAGTTACAGTGCTATAAAATGCCTGTACCCATTAATATTGTAAGTCTATACCGCAGGCTCTTTAAGGAAAGCCATTCGGTTAAATTCCATTGCAATCTGTTTCAATTCGTAATCGCTAAATGAATCTGATGCGCCTAATTCACAGACAGAGCGACTTATATAGCTTACTGAGAGGGTTGCATTTTCCGAACATAATCTATATTTCAAGATCACCCTCTTCCCGTATCACACACTTCTTCCAATACAACCCATATTTCAATAGTACCTTTGATTTGACCTCATCCGTATATTCCAGTACCACCCACTTCCTCTAATACAACCTGTATTCCAACAGCACCCAATTCCCCTGACATCACCCCTATCTCACAGTATCATTCATTTCCTCTAATACAACCTATATTCCAACAGCACCCAGTCTCCCTGACATCACACCTATTCAAGTACTATTCACTTCCTCTAACACAACCTCTATTTCAACAGCACCCAGTCTCCCTGACATCACCCCTATTCAAGTACTATTCACTTCCTCTAAGACAATCTCTATTTCAACAGTCACCTTGACATCATCCCTGTTCCAGCACCATCCACTTCTTCTGATATCGTTTCTGTTCCATGTACTAAATAATCGAAAGACTGTACTGGGACGACCTAGAAAAGCTGAACTCTTGTGCTACTTTGAAGGAGTAGTCAAATTAACAGAGACACACATTTATGATATTTTTATATTCGTATAAAATCAGTATTGATTCTTAACCGGCAGATAACAACTATGCCCGTGTATAAACTGTATTATTTCAACGCCCGTGCACGTGCTGAGGGGATCCGATGGCTGATGTCCCTGGCTGGCGTGGAATTCGAGGATATACGCATTGACAGAAATGACTGGCCAACGAAAAAGCAAGGTAAGGATATATGACTGCATATATTATAATCATATAACATAAGCATGCATGCATGCATTTTATAGTTATAAAAAGATTATTTCCCTTTGTGTTTAGAAATGCCTATATATACAGTAGTTGTTAATAACATTGTTTTCCTTTGTGTATAGAAATGCCTATATATATACTAGTTGTTAATAATATATAATGTTTGAGGATATACGCTTTGATGACAAGGAATGGACAACCAAAAAATTGGTTAAAAAACAGACGTACGTAATATTAAATGATTGAACATTTGAGATATTTTGGGGATATGATGGAAGAAAAATTACATATGAACTTTTTGAAAAAAAAGAAATACCTGAGAGCAATTTCGGATGTAGCGATGTCATCTGTAAAAAACTGAAAAGGGTTTTTTAAACTATGCAAAGTTATTAATTACCGTAGACTTCGTTTCTGTTTGCATCAAGTACATGTGTGTGTGGCTTTGAAAGTAATGTTTCTGGTGTACTTTTGTTTGTTATTATGGATTATCCCTGTTTCAACATAATCCATATATATATAGATGTATATTTACAGTACTGTGTCTGGTATGTAAACAGGCTTCGTAGCAGATGTGTATGTGACTTTTACAGTGCTACATGTGTCTGGTATGTAAACAGGCTTCGCAGCAGGTGTGTATGTGGCTTTTACAGTGCTACATGTGTCTGGTACATAAACAGGGTTCGTAGCAGGTGTGTATGTGTCTTTTACAGTGCTACATGTGTCTGGTATATAAACAGGCAGGTGTGTATGTGACTTTTACAGTACTACATGTGTCTGGTATGTAAAATGGCTTGGTAGCAGGCGTGTATGTGACTTTTGCAGTACTACATTTGTCGGGTATGTAAGCAGGCCTCGTACGTCTGATTGTTATTCTGGATAATCACTGTTTCCATATAATCAAGTACATAGTTGTATTCTTTCCGTATAAACTTGTATACATCACTTGCTTAGTTACATGCTTCTTCTCGCACGTTTTGGACGTTTGGTATGACCAGGCCCGGCTTTGATCCCGGAGTCTCCCGCTATCAAAACTTTAAGTACGTAAGTATGAATATACATACAGGTGGAAAAAAAACATGCATGTTACATAGGAAGGCAATTGGGAACCTTTTGATTAAAAAGCGAGGAGGGTCCATGATATGATTGGCACTCGTTCTGAAAGTTTACGCAGACAGATTAATAATGTTTTATCTTGTCTAGAAATGCCATTCGGCTACGTCCCTGTTTTGGAGGTGGAAGGCCAGCGACTTTCAGAAAGTCAGGCTATTGCTCGATATTTGGCCAATAAGTTTGGTGAGTATCTGTCATATGTATTTTACTCGTGAAGGGGGCAAAGGTCTATATAAACTGTATTTAAGCAATAAACTTCGTATGTTATTATACAAGATTAGCTTCTGAAACCGTCTTTACAAGGATGTTTTGCAAGAATTTCTCGATAATCATCTTCACGAAGTTAGATACGTTTGAGAATTTGTATGTGGAGAGCACACACACGCAAAACACCTGTGTTGAAAACTAACACAACTTGTGTTGTTTGCTTTCAACAACAGAAATGTGTTGCCCCCAACATAAACACGAGTTAAACAAATGTGAAGGACACATTTTTGTTACAAAATAATAAAACACAAATTTGTGTTGAACCAAAATGAGGTAATTTTTGCAAAACAACAAAAACTAGCGTATTTGCAACAAGTACTGTGTATAACATCCAACACATCTTGTGTTCAATTCTTTCCGCACGAGTCCTTTTGTCAATTCAACAAAAGACAGAGTTGTTCAAATATGACATGACTTTTGCTGGAAAGAACTCAAGTTTGTTATACAAGTGTTTTTTTGTGTGTATTACAGATCTAAAGATTCCGTACATGCCCAGACTGACATTTGTTTGTGATGCACTATATCCGTTTGTCGAAGTGTCTTCGTATACTGACCGACCCCGATAGCTCAGTTGGTAGAACGTCCCTCTAGATCCAAGGTCAATCCTGGGTCGGGCCACACCTAAGACCTTAAAAGAGGAAGTAACTTCCTCGCTTGGCGTTCAGCATAAAGTGCAATGACTGGTTGAGCGAATCAGTATGATGGCTTGGGCGGGGTATCTTAGTAACCTTCGGTAAGTCGTGCCAGCACTAGATAAAAAAAGAGCGGTGGAAATCTGTCCTGCAACAAGGAGGCACCTTATACGTACATGCGCGGTACGGACTCCTTCGTCGTCATATGACGGAAAAATTGCTAAGTATAACGTTAAAACCCAAGCACTCACTCACTCACTCTTCGTGTACTTACTTCGTTTTCTTTCGGTAACGACTTTCTGTTACGTATGCTATTTATATATAGACCTTGCAGGAAAAACAGACTGGGAGAAAGCTTTAGCTGACCAATACGTTGACGTCATCTATGATATTTTGCCTCCAACCAGAGCTATCCGTCTGGCTCCAAATGAGGAGGTCAAGGTAAAATAAATACGCATTTATCAGCATACCTCTTCTTACCTGGTTTCATTGAAAAAGAAAAACTCTACAATCAAATCTAGCTCGGCGATTGATTACAATTCAACTGGGCATTTTCTCTTAGAAATCTTAGATTTCCAACTGAATTAATTTTGAATGAAGGTGACAATTGACATGGAAAATAATGTTAGAGTCATTAAGTATTAACATACAGATAACAGCAAAATATTTCCAAAGCTTGCTTTCTTTGTGGCTGTAACCTTTCCTTCTCATTTCTTCTATGTGTGTGGGTTTACATACTTCCAGCAGCATACAGTAGACAAATATTCCTTTGGATATTCTTTATACAGGCACAGCGTACGAAAAATTTCATTGAGGTGGACGGTCCTCGTATCTTGGCTAATTTAGAGAGATGCTTGGAATCCAGCAGATCAGAATATTTGGTCGGTGATAGTGTGAGTATTGAAGAGGTTCGAGCCTGCTTCAGAGTTATTTATATAGTTAAAATTATGTAGTCACTGAATGATTTAAGAATCCTAACATGGAGTTCAGTGAGGCATCCTGTAAGGAAAAGGTGAGGCTCAGCTGATAAGCTGGCTTTGTATTGGAGACCATGGGAACAGAATTTGAGAATTTAAAAATGTCATTTACGAGAAGAGAAATGGCCCCAAAATGGTTTAAGTGATTTGTTCCTATTCCATCGCTCACTTTCCTTGTAATGTTAACTGAGTTTGACAAGGGCAGGTATACCACTACGGCGTGCAGAAATCCATTCTATAGGCGCAACAGGGTCAGGAAGAATGTTAAAAACACCTGGCAGCTCATTTCAATCTATGTATGCATGTGTAATTAACGACAGATAAAATGAAAAATGATTTTCTATTTCAGCTAACATGGGCAGACGTAATGGTGGCCTCGTACCTTGACTTGTACATCGACAGAATCACGCCAGATTTCGGTGATTTGTTGGACAAGTTTCCTAAACTTCAGGCTCATTTGGACAGAATCCGCACCGTTCCACAGATTGCAGCCTTCATTGCAAAACGCCCAAAGACATTCTTGTAATAAAAAAAATACCACGCTGGAAATAAATTTTATCAGAAAACCTTTGCCAAGGTGTATTGAACCTTTAAATTTGGTTTTTCATAGTTTTGTATGTTTTGGACATATTTGTCGTGAATAAATATTTGGACATACTTGTAATGAATGTCATAATATTATTTGTCATAATAATTGAGAACGCTTCGGTAGTCTAATCATGGTTAGAGCGTCCGCCTCGAAGTCGGGAGACTGTTGATCAAACCTAAAGATTTTACAAATGGTACTTGTCTTGGCGCCCAGAACGTAGAGGTTAGAGCAAGGAAACAGGACTGGTTGGTCCCATGTCATTGTTATGTGACTGGTTACTTCAGCGATGGTAGCACAGTGTGTTAGACTGTATAGGAGTTTGACAGCATAAACGGTTATACCAACGTCATCGACCCTTTATTGTTAAAAGGGACCAGCGAAAAGCGAGAAAATGTAAATATACAAATTCCGCTACTGTCAAAGCCAAGAAATGCAGAAATGTCTAGCATGACAGGACATCAGATGGGAACTATTACAAATGACCGACAATTTCGCTCGAGAAAAGAGCGTTTTTCGAGGCCCAAAAATATCAACATTATGAGATTTTTGGTATCATTCTTCCATTAGGGTATGATTCCAGCATTCCTTACAACCCTCCAGATACCTTTTTAACTTTCTTTTGTCTTCTAAAAGACATCAGTAGCAGACAAATAGTTGTATAGGAAATCTGAACAACAACATATTCCATTCCCCACTTTATTAAAAATGTTGCCCCAAAATGAAGGGGTTAATAAATAAACGCCAGATAAAGCATGAATATTTCAATGTAACAATATATGAAAGATAATGATTTGTACACCAACATATATATTGTTACAGTTTATGATTTAACATGACATACGTTTCATTTGTTTTATGGACATGACTGAGATGAATTGGTCAAAATAGAAAAATCAAAGAAAAAACAATACACACATATATGACTGTATACATATATATATATATATATAAACATCTCTGACCAGAGGTGTGATAAAACAAAAAAGTAATGCTTTTATAAGGGCGTAGGTATGGTTTTGCTAGTTGATATGATTCACTTTGTGGACATGTTAAAAACTGAAGCAAAAAATAATTATCCCCCTTTTTTGTAGTTTTCCATGCATAAAGCTAAAACAAAACATGTTTATATAATTTCATATATGTAACTAATTCTCATATACACACAAAACTCCTTAACGTTTTCCCTCCTTGTTCAAAAACACTTCACTTCATCATCAGAAGAATACTACTACAAGGTACTAACCATTTGTTAATGGCACATGTTAGTTCATGCATTATTACCACGTCAGAGCGCTTGCTTGGATAAATCTGGCTATGCAGAGACCATATATCATTTGCGGCCTCAACCAACAACACTGAAAGGAGGGTGAAATGTTTCTGTATATTCAGTCAACGCTTCTGTTATATCATCTATCTATTTTGCATAAGCTGCAGATACTAACCAACGCAGTTTGTATATCATGTATATTGTTTAGCTGAGAGCTGAATTGGAAAAATATAACTGGAAACATATCATTTATTACTTACATCCAAAAGACTCTTTCGCGTGAACTGCAGGCCATAAGTCAACAGATCCAGCTCTTCTGAAACAAATCTCGTATCTCCGTTTGAAATATATTAATCTATGGAAATCCTGTTAATTCTCCCTTTAGTAAATAAGTAAATAATAAAGTAAATTTATTGAATAGCATACTTAAAGTCATCCTGTACTTTAGACCATCCCCAAACAATGATGTTTTTGGTTTTAAAAGTTTGAAAACTGGCAAAGGCAACTGGGCAAGCTTTGTAGCATTTCAATAATATCCTTAACTCTGTGGTTAATTCTATGATTATGTAATGACATATACTTCATTTAAATATACAAAAAAGAAAATAATGATCATATAGATGCCTAAAATAATATCCTCAATATAGCTTGCCCAAAGGTAAGCAAAAAAAAAAAATGCCCTAAACTCTCAAAAATGAATATCATTTTCTAACATTATTCATTTATATTAAGCTAGTTATATTTATTCATCATTTTATTCACATGACTTGTCTACTAAAGATAAGAAGACTTTAGTATCAGTAAAGGAGCAGTGAGATTTTTGTCAAATTACTGTGGGAAAGCTGCTACTGATCCAACCATAAAAAACAAATCCCTCAGAATTAGTGAGAAACAGGTTTCAAACATGAAGCATAAAACCACTGCAAAGGACTTCATATTTATTTTTTATGTGGGCTGCATGTACATGTAACTCCTCTGTCCAGAGGAGTTGTCAAAATATAAAACAAAACTCCTGTTATTTGACATCTACTCAAAACAATAAATTCTCTATCAGTTTTAACTTTCTTATTACAACAGCGAATCAAAATTTTCATGAACTGTTAAAGGTGGTTTGTTCGGTGTATATGTACTGTCATAAACTGTCCACATTATTTTGGTGACACATTACATAAAGGCCTGGATTAAAAATGTCTGCACATGGTGTAATACATGGATATCACATATCTCGGTTTATCTGGAATATCATTCTACACAACTCTTCCATTCATTTCTTTTTGAAAGATCTATATACCTCTATAATCACCCCATACAACACCAAAATCCCACCAAAGCAAAAAAAGGAAATGAAAACACAGAAAGGATGAAGTCAGATCTTTTTCTAAACTTTGTCAGTACCAATGAATGTATAGCATTTGTACGCACCGTAACTAATAAAAACTATAAAATAACAATAAACAGGAAAATTTACACTAATGCAATCGTTAAATATGAACAAAAAAAGACTGAGGCCGATTCAGGTGATAAATCAATATAAACATGTAAAGAATGTAAACGAAAATTATTCAACAACTGATATAACAGGTGGTAGCTTCAGTTGGTCGGCCGCCGTATGGTGTGTACATGTATGTTCGTTTGTCTGTTGGTCTGTTCTCAGCTGTCCATATGCATCAATGTGTAGGTTTTCAGCAGATGGCGTGGTTGATCCACCTGAAAAATGAAAGTTGCAAATATCTCTACATAAAACTACGATCAAGGTCACTTTCCACTGGAAAAAGTGTGAATAAACTATAAATGTTTTCAAGGTATTCTAAACATTTTAAGTTACATTTATGAAAGAATTATGACATCATTCTGCACTTCATAAGTGCAGAATGATAGTATCTAAAATTTCTTATTTTTGCTTAGATGTTCAGGACATGAAAATTTTGCCCCAATAATCTGAATCATCTTAGACAGTTATTAGACACAACCATATCACAATTAGGAGCCATTCTTACATCACTGTACATCGCATGATAACTGGGACTAATAATAATCATAATAATAAGTCAGTCATATTAGTCTCAGATGATAATTACATTTGTAACACTGACAATTTTTTTACAAAAAGTCTTCATTCGTAAAACAACAATGGCAAACACATGGAGAACATATCTGGGTACAGTGGTCAACATTATGTCTAGTTTAATCCAAAGATAAACCAATCACGTATACATTTACATCTTTATCTTGTTACACTGACGTTTGGCTTAACAACGGCTAAACTGATCATACATATATATATATATATATTTATTATCTGGCTTAAATCATAAACACACTTCTTATTTATATACATGTACTTGTGGCTTAAATTGCGGATAAACTGCTTACATATAGGTCTGGATTAATTTACTCCACAGTGACAGACTTGGCCAAATTCCGCGGACAATCGACCTATGGAGAAGAGAAACAAACACAGCGTTGCTCAAGCCAGGGCTGAATATAGGTGTCTGCGGCAGCTTAGAGCTTGTCCTACAGCCTGGAGGCCACAAGGAAAGCTATAGGGGCACGGCAGCGCAGATATACCAGGGGGCGATTCCACCAAGCCATTTCCGATGTAAATCATATTTTGAAATACACTCTTAAAGCTTATTTTTGGACGTTAAAAATTAACATATTATCCACTTCATCAATGTTATTTTAAGACAAATGTGTCCAAATTTCAATTCCCAGTGACAAAAACTAATCTTCGTAAAGAGCCCATAAATTTTGACGTAACTCATGAATGGCTTTGTAGAATCAGCCCAAGGAGGCAAAGATAGGACGTTCCTACTTAATACAAAAATATGATAGGGAAGGAGCTGGTAAAGAAACACCTGTAAGAGCATTTGTGAGCTGCCTACTTTAATAATGGTGGAGAAATCAAATACATGATGCAAGACTATGGAAAGTTATTTGCAAGTATGGTTTTCAGATATTCTTTTATCCAGTCTTAGATATTTCAGAATACTATTTGTGCATTGGGTATTTGAGACCACCTCTTGGTATAGGAGTTACATTACTGTATAAATATGCTCTTGATAAGGATGTCATATGCTTTTATTCAGCTCATAAGTTTATTATTAATGCTAAATATAAATGCACCTTATTTGTGGACCATAAATGGAACGGTGTATGTATTGATATGCAGCCACAATATACACATACAAGCATTCATTACATATTCCAATGCACTCAGCTTTTCACATTTTCATGATAATAAAAGAAAAGTTCTAAACTCTACCAGATTTACTTTGGATGAATCAATAAAATAATAAGCCACTAGATTTTGTACATTTAATAAAATACACAGATGCAAATTCATGGGAAGAGAAACACTTAAATAATTGTGATTATTCTAAAAATGATTTTTATAAAGTTTGAAATTAGGAATTTCTGCATATCTAAAACATGGATCGAATTTCAATCGGATGCTTTGTGTTTAATCTAGAAAACTTCTTTCGATTATGAAAAATTTACTCTTACTCAAAATTGACACACAATCAAAACAAGCATTCCTTGACTCAGAATCTTCTTACCAAGGCCAGAAAGCAGAAGCTTAATGGCAGCAAATCAATCACATATACACTGAAGCATATATATATATATGTACATACACAGACTGCAAATTTTAAAAGCAATTTTCTTTTAAAACAAAAAGCGTTTAAACATCATACTTTCCTTTAATCACAAACCACTCAAACAGAGCTGGGTTCAACATAGACCAATCCAGGTGGAAATCATAGTTCAAATTAAGAGTTACACAATGTATAGAAATTAAAATTTTTGCCTAGTTAACATTTTCTGAACTGCTGTCATATACTAGTATATGCTTTCCCAAACAGCTGACAAAGAACAAAGCTCATCGGTGGACAACAATTTCTTTTTTTTTTTTAAATCTAAACATTCCAAATCACCTGAATTCATCTATACACTCAATTGCAACCTCAAAAACCTCTTTTCCCCCCATCACCATATTAGTCACACAAAGGCAGCGAGTGTTAGTGAACTGAGCATAGAGCTAATCTTTCAAGGCTGTAAGAGCTTCATCAGTAAGTCTTCAAATGGCCTATATAATATGAATTTCAGAGGGATTAAAACTTTAAGTGCTTGGGGGTAAATGTCAAATGAGTGGAGTTTCTATTCATGTCTTTTGCAACCAATGGTAATATTTCAATGGGCCATAAGCACAGTGCAATGCAATTACAAATTCAACTTGAAAACATCAGGCCAGAGTTGTTAGGGCATCCCTTCAATACTTTGTTACTGTTGATGGGTTTTCTTTTGATTATCTTGTTTTGTCCCCCAAAGCTACATTCTCTGCTGATGTTTCTTCAGCAGTTCTACAAGATGGTCCTTCCTTCAATCTTCTCATAACATGGGTCATTCACTAAACAAGAGGCCTGCATGCAAGACGACATGAAATCTTACAAGGCAAGATGTTGTAGTGAATTCGTGCCTCTGTAGCAAATGCAAATGAGACATGGTAGATGTCAAGAAAGTATTTTACTGTCATTTAATGAGGTATCTATAGAATTGATTGATTGTTTAATGCAATACTCCTCCATGTTGATCAGTTTTATGGGTGGAGGAAATTGGGGAGTCTAAGCAATGCCCTTTTGCAAGTTCCAGAAAACTGGACAAAACAAGATAAAAAGCAAGAAGTGCCTGTGCGTGTATTAAAGGAAGGTGAGGAGGGTGTGTGGGGAATGTTAGATTTCTTCTGTGACAAACTTCACTCTGTGCTTTTGAAAGGGTTTCATGCTTCAAACTCAAGCAACTTTGCTGAACATCAGCTTACATCCAACTCCCGGAGAACAGCAATATGGAAAGAAAGTAGCTGCATGGGAACGACACAAAGGACGCCCTGCAGACAGTCGACAGTATGGGTGATCTCCACGGACTTATAAGCATGCTTTCTCGTTTCCTCGTCGCCTTTGTTACATATGACAATGGGGCGTCCCTATATAAAAAGAGTACAGTATAAATGTGGACGAGTGCAGTGAGTTTAGAGGTGAGTGAAAGAGACGAAAAAGCAGCCCAGCGATGACGTAGACCCACTGCAAAAAAAAAAAAAAAAAAAAAAAGAAAAGGAAAAAGTAAAACGTACACGTCCCTCTCTCTCTCTCTGCTATGCATTCAGCAGACAGTGATAACAGCCTCATTAAAAACCTGAAGCATACTTTGGTCTGGAATAGGAATATCGGCTGATCTTGTTGGTGAGATATTTTTGTGGACAAAAAAATTTCATGAGGAAAAAAAATACTACTCACATAAAAAGTCAATGTCAATATTCTTCTATTTATACGAACACAGACTTAAATTTGCATTTTGAACTAATGAAACCACTTTTGATTTAGTGTGAGAGAAATTTGGGCCAATAGACTCAGTCACAACACCTTGTGTTATCCAGACATTTGCATGCTTTTATAATGAGGCTGTCAACACTTACAAATCAGACAACAATCAAATTAAGCGAGTTATACAGGGGAGATGACTCTGCAAGGTGTAGCCCTCTCCCTAAGCAGGACCAATGGTACAAGGGTAACTGGGTGGGGTTATGAGACCAGCCCTTCTTGATGCACCAATGGCTGCTTAGACATGCTTACATCACAATTCCGCAGCTCGGCGATATGCAGTGATAACAGCTGCATGGGTATAATGGTCAGGACGCCTTGTAGGCAGTCTATCGTGTGCGGAACTTCGATGCATTTAGACCCTTGCGCCAGAGTTTCCGCATCACCATGATTGCAAATAAGAATTGGATCACCCTAGAATGACAAGTAAGAAAAATAAAATGATCATGCTTGCATTATGGCATCTTTACAGACAAATTCTACACTATTAAAAAAAAAAATAAAACAGCCAAGACTAATTTTTCAACAGGAATCCAGGAATCAAAATTATGAAGAGAAAAAAAAAATCATCAGTAAGATCTGTACTCTCTGTGTAATTCAATATTTATCTCTTATACAACCTACATTTTATCACTTATTTGCCTTGAGAACAGAGGTTACACAACAATTTGAATATAAGGGAATCTAAATTCAGATTTCCGAAGATTCCTGTGAGGCGAAGTACGTGAATCCACGGAGATTGTGTCAAAATTTAACGAAAAATGAGCCCTGGTAGGGATTATTTCAGTTTATGTAGATATTTCTCCAAAATATGATTGTATACATGTGAATGAATAATTAATCACGTAATGCTATTCACGCCAAACAGACAATCACATGACATGCACATGAATCTTGTTAGGATGAATTTCAAAATTTTCTCACTTTCCATAGAATTAATCATGACCAAAGCTTGTACTTCAGCACATGAGATAATCCTTGCTTTCTGTTTGCTAACTATTCGTTATATTTATTTATCAATTTAATTTAATTTTATTTCATACTCATGAATATTTCACTTATATGACTGCAACCAGCATTATACGGTGGGAGGAAACTGGGCAGAGCCCGGGGGAAACCACAACCATCTACAGGTTGCTGGGAGACCTCATGTGTGACCAGAGAAGAACCTGGCATGACTTGGACTTGAACTCACAGTTAACAAATTGGTGACAGGCTCTCTGATCATTGTGCCACACTTGCACGCTAACCACCAGGCTACGTAGCGGCCTGGTGTACATGCCCCTTTAGTTATAATGCTGAATGTTGCTTTACTAATGTATGGAAGGAATAGAAAAACGGTACAAAATGATATAAAAGTCAAAAATCCAAAGAAACCAAATTGGTTTTTCATCTCTACTATGATAACTACTTTTGTTTTACATTATGTTTTGACACTGATACTAATTATGAAAAGGTTTATTTTATGTTACACTCTATTTCATGATATTTTAAACTGTCAAGAACATCAACTTACATGTCTGGCCTTGACTTGCTGGAGAGCATTCATGCATTTCTGAAAAATGGAAAATGACAAATACATTAAAAACCATGGAAACTCAATGGAAAGCATGTTACATAAAGGTTAGAAAATTGTGTAATTTTCTTTCTTCCCCCACCTTATGTGAAAATAGGTGAAACTGTTTGTGAACAAAGAGACAAACAAAGAGTTGGAGATTGGGTATATACAACCTTCTGAATCCCTTTGCCAATGCTTTGCAGACCAATAACACTGTGAAATACAAAATTACACTTGCCCAAAAAAGCGAACTCATCTTGTGATGGTTGGTTATATTTATGGAGAATAATAGTTTTTTTTGAAAGCAACAAAAGAAGTCTGGTTAAAGACTGTTCAACTAGATGCTAATCCTAACATTCCCCACCACAACCCATCCCCAATCACCCTTCTGTAGTTTTGGGGGGAAATAAAGAGGATTTAAATATACTGGGAAGTATAGGCCTGCCTAAGATTTGTAAAATTTGATGAAGACGGAAAACAAATAAATCAGCTCATAGTTTATGCACCAAATTCAAACTGTCTTACAAATAGGTTTTGAGATATCTTTCTCACGATTATGCTACACAAATAGACAAACCAACTGACACACCCACCCACTAACAGGAGAAAATTACATTGGAATGTGGACATAACTAAGTCAGCTCATACTTACAGAATGTACATGGTCTCGTGTGACAATCATCATGACTGGCATAGCCTTGTCCACCAGTGCCAGGGGCCCATGCTTCAACTCCCCAGCCATAATGCCCTCAGAGTGCATGTACGTCAGCTCCTTAATTTTCTGTTACGGACATGACCAAAGAGAAATTGCAAAGCATCAGTACACATACTTTATTAATTTCATTGCAGTTTTGCATTATAGCCACTTCATTTAACAAATGTGTTCTCTTTTTCTGTAACAGGAGTGTTTCCAACACTGAATGCCTCCAACATCACTAACAGAAATTACAATACTTACTTACAATACAATTACACAGAAGTGAACACAGCAAAACACTGCATTCACTTATATCACAGTGGTCAAGTTTATGGATTGGGAAAATCAAGGCCAAAACACTGGCCTTCTCCAGACGCTGGGTATCACGTGTCTGGGGGGAAAACCATGAACCCGGATATGAATCTACATCACAAGTGTCCCATGCAGCGATTGGACAAATGTCTAGTGTTTGCAAAGGCAAGAATGCCTAAAAAGGCGAAAGTCAGAAAGGGTCCACATAAAGCATGGTATCTTATTCAAAATGTCATATAGTATATTTTGCTGAATAACAATAAATACAATATACAACAAATTAATGCCTTCAGCATTATTGAGTAAATGATTTTTAATTCCACTTTCAGTTCATGCTCAGTACAACTTTCCCTCCCAGCTGTCCCAAGAATTTTACTGTTAATCTCATTTACCAATGCACCCTCTAGACAGGTGGCAAAATTAAATCCCCGTCCCATGACCAGTAAACTCTTCTGCTGATACAACTCCTGGGCCAGAGACTTAATCTGATCGTCCATCTTGAGGACTTCCTTGATCTCTTCTGTTAAACAAGAACAACAACAACAATGCTACATCAACTATGGTGGATCAACAAACAGCCATGTTAAAGAGAATGAAGTCGATATGCCAAAATATTTGGTAAGTAGGAAATGAAGCTTATTTAACACCTATGGTACATCCAATCTACATACACCCATAGTTTTTATTTCCTCATTTCACAACAAATATACTGTAATTCTTCAACCTTTTTGCAGGCCTGCATAGTGTTTATTTAAGCATACTCTGAGGGATTTAATTTAGTCTACGCAGACTGATAAAATTTCATATTTTGTGAAGCCCTGAAATTGGCCAACTCAACCAATGTAGTTTTTCTCCAAAATTAAATCAAAAAGGTGCATGAAATGCTCTAAAAGTTGCTCTTTCATATGAAAAAAGATGGAGGAATTAGGGTATGTACTTCATGGAGATACAATGTGGGCCCCTAATAAAGTTCTAAGGTCATTATTAGGCTTGATATTTTACTTGACTCTATTAAAAACATTAACTAATTTTATTTCCTTGGATAAGGACTACTTGAAAGTAATATGCTGTAGGACATGTGTCATGGTAAGTGGTATTATAAAATGGCTGCCACACAAACTGTAACCATAACAAGTCACACACACTAACCTGGTAGTTTTTTCAGCCCCTGGATGATCTCATTCTTTCTGTCTTGCATGGAGAGCCGGTCCTCACACATCATCAGCCCAAACATCACCAACGAGATAAACTGACTTGTGTATGCCTATTAAAGGGAGAAATACACATTCAATCACAAAAGATGAGACATGCTTCAGTACTGCAGCCATGTATTTGTTTGATTGACATTTTAATACAGACATAAAGAATTTTGCATTATTCCAGAATATTATGAGGGGAAAAAAAACCCGGACTACTTGGAGTGAATTAGCGAACTTTGGAAAGAATAGTGGCATCCTTTTCCACATGTGATTAACGTTGTATTAGTGGAAGGCAAGTGATCTCCAGCAAACTTCATGTGAAGCTGCATGAAACATCATCAACAGCTTTACTGCTACAAAAAGCAACCTAGGAACCTGGAGAATCTTAAAAATTACATGCCCACTAATGGTTCTGATACATGTCTCACACGACCCAGCACTCGAAAGGCAAAGTTATGTTAAACACTAAGCCACTACTACTGGCAACCTTTTAAATGAATACTGCTCTCAACTGGTCAACCATTGAAGGTCTCAAGTGTGTTACTACAGTATTGTCAAGAATATTCTTGAGCCCTTTCTTCTTTACAAAACAAGACCTGGTGCAACAGATTTTATTCTCATCTTGCCGATGAAGTAAATCTTACAGTGTTTCAACAACTCTCTGTAGCAACCTCAGTAAATAAATTATCTATGATCTCACTATCAACCTATACACCCTTCCTGCCATTCCTAAACTTCACCCAATAGTGCCCTTTTTAGGTAAAAACTGGCCCAAAATTAGAGCTTTCTAATGTGCTCTCTGTATCAAGAAAATGGGACATGCCATTCCACATTTAGATTAGGGCCTGTCCAAATACTATGGTATAGACAGATATATTAAACTTATGTCTGTGCATATAACAAATGAAGTGTGGGGAAGCAGGTGTTGTAAGCAGTCTTGGTTAGACAAGGATAGTACCTACCTTGGTACTGGCCACTCCGATCTCTGGTCCAGCATTGATGTGGACCCCACAGTGCGACTCTCTACATATACTACTGCCCACAGTGTTGGTAATGCCAACGATGAGGGCACCCCTCTGTTTACAGTAACGTAAAGCTAACAGGGTGTCAGCCGTTTCACCTGTGGTAACATACTAGACAATATGTAGAGACTGATATTTACATTCATGATTGGGGTTTACTGACTTGATGGCAGCATTTCAGTGATATTGCGGCAAAACCGTTGATATTTCATATCGCAATTATGAATTAAATGTGCACCTTTATGATATTTGAATAACGTCATCAAAATTGTAAGTACTGATTTATACACATGTGTACGCTGGGCTGGAAGTTTTATGATCACAGAATAATTACATTATTCAGATATTCAAAATTATGACTCACTATACATGTAGATGTGTAGATAAAATACCATCAAATCTATTAGACTTGAATGAAGTTTTACTGTATCAATGATTTGTGGGTTATACAATAAATTTGTTATATTTTCTGTCATTCAATTTTTATAACGAGAATTGCCAAAAAATAATGGAAGTTTTTATGAATAAATTGTAAGCAAATTCCACACTGAACAGGAGTAACTGTCAGAACAGTTCCTAAAAGCAAAATCAAAGACTACACTTCTGATCAAAGTTTATCTGAGTTTACCTGATTGACTGATGAAGAAACAGACGTCATCTCTGAAGACAGGTGTGCTTCTGTCCAGGAAGTCACTGGCCAATTCAACCATCACAGGTAACTCTGTCAGCTCCTCTAGCAACTGACGGGTCTGCAGAACAGCATGTTTTATTTATTTTTTGGATTGGTGTTTTGGTACTCTCAAAACATACACAAGAGGCTATAATTTGGGTTGACTGACTTACTCAATGATATATGTATGTACATCAGCAGATTAGTTCTTCTCATTCACATTTTATACGTATATCATATTCACGAACACTTTACCCATGTCTATGCAGTCTGAAAATAAAACAAACATCCCTTGAAATAAGGCTAGATTTGAACTCACACCCTCACATGTGGGAGTTACTAATTTGAGCAATACATCTTTAACTGCTGTATTTGTGAGTACCACAAGCGTTTAACAAGTCATGGTACGTAACAACATGTATCACTAAACTCCATCAAGGTAACCTCCACTGTGGCACTGTAGTAACAGGTTTCACTAACCTCTTCTAGCTATGGTACTGTGTTAACGTGTTTTTCTACCAACCAGCATACCACTATATGTTAACACATTTTTCTACTTACTGCTATGGCACTGTGGTAACTGGTTCCGCAGGCGATGAAGAGCAGCCTCCGACAACGGCGTATTTCTGTCATGTAGTCTTTAATTCCGCCCAGGATAACCTGGTTTGTCTCAAAGTTCACACGGCCTCTCATTGTGTTTACCACAGATTCGGGTTGTTCAAAGATCTCTTTCTGCATGAAGGATTTGAAGTTTCCTAAGAAGAGAAAAGACGGGACGTCAAGATTAGGCCACCTGGTCTATGCTAAAAGAGAGGATGTCAAACGTATGACTGACTGACTGAACCAACAGAATAAAAAACAAGTGCAAATTCTCAATAGATCGCACATCTTTCAGAATGCTGATGTCGTCTTGCAACGACAACAAAACAGAAGAAAAAACCTGAAAAATAGTATTCTCTCCATAGGGAATAAAACACTGATCAATGCAATACAAACAAACTAACCTTTCATGATTTGCTGTATTTCCATCTTAAGGGTGATGACTTCGCGGACTGTAGAGTCATCCAGGCTCCTCTTGACACGGGTGATATTAAGGCAGCCATCTTTGACGCAGGCAATGTCATCATCTTCCAGGAAAATCACTTGGTTCGTGTGTTCAATAATTGCACTATTGCAATAAAATAAAGAATACTACTTTTAACGTGCATTATAATACATAATTGTAGGTACAAAAAGGATTTTCAACTTTATATTCACCATTTCCACACAATAACCATTAGTTACATGATAGAAGATAGAAGAAGGGTTGTCTACCTTAATGGTCATTTAGCAAGGTGGTTCACACTATCATATGAAAAGGTCCACACTATTACATCGCAAGGTGGTCCATATCATCATGATCACATGACATGGTGGTTCAAACCGTAACTTGGCAAAGTGGTCCACAGCATCATGTGAAAAGGTCCACATTATTACATCACAAGGTGGTCCATATTATCATGATCACATGATATGGTGGTTCAAACCATAACTTGCCAAAGTGGTCCACACTATCATGTGGAAAGGGCCAAACTATTACATCACAAGGTGGTCCATATTATCATGATCACATGATAAGGTGGTTCAAACCGTAACTTGTCAAGGTGGTCCACACTATCATGTGGAAAGGTCCAAACCATCACATCACAAGGTGGTCCATATCATCATGATCACATGACATGGTGGTTCAAACCATAACTTGCCAAAGTGGTCCACACTATCATGTGGAAAGGGCCACACTATTACATCACAAGGTGGTCCATATTATCATGATCACATGATAAGGTGGTTCAAACCATAACTTGGCAAGGTAGTCCACACTATCATGTGAAAAGGTCCAAACCATCACATCACAAGGTGGTCCATATCATCATGATCACATGACATGGTGGTTCAAACCATAACTTGCCAAAGTGGTCCACACTATCATGTGGAAAGGGCCACACTATTACATCACAAGGTGGTCCATATTATCATGATCACATGATAAGGTGGTTCAAACCGTAACTTGGCAAGGTGGTCCACACTATCATATGGAAAGGGCCACACTATTACATCACAAGGTTGTCCATATCATCATGATCACATGATAAGGTGGTTCAAACCGTAACTTGGCAAGGTAGTCCACACTATCATGTGGAAAGGTCCACACTACTACATCACAAGGTAGTCCATATCATCATGATCAAATGATATGGTGGTTCAAACCTTAACTTGCCAAAGTGGTCCACACTATCATGTGGATAGGGCCACACTATTACATCACAAGGAGGTCCATATTATCATGATCACATGATATGGTGGTTCAAACCATAACTTGGCAAGGTGGTCCACACTATCATGTGACAAGGTCCACACTAGTACATTGATATGGTAGTAAACTACAAAATATCTTCCCAATTTATTATACCCGTTAGTTATTGGTTAAACAATATACAAGTATTAAGTAAATAAACAGGTAGGAGAGAAACAAATTTCATATGACCTTTCTTGTAGCCATGACATGTTCCCGACTTAATCTGGAATGTGTACAGAATATACTTTTCTTTAAAACAAGAAGGAAGCAAGGAAGATTCAAGTCTTATTGACCAACCTGGCATCAGAGGCAAAAAAGTATTCAACTTTCTTGTCTGTTCCAACTGGATGGAATTCTGCTGTACTGTCCAACCTCTGTTGAGCACCCATATAGCCTCGGTGTTCTGACCAATGGGAAAACAGATATCAGATGATTTTGCATAATATACATTTTAAAAATTTAAGAGATGCACACTTAGAAGCAGTTGTCAAAATATGGAACACCTTAGTACATGTACAAAAATGAACTGAAAGATTTAAAGCAGGAAGGAATATAAGATACAAAATGAAAGTTGCTACCACGGAAATCAGAAATGATGTACAACATACAAATCAAAATCTATATTTAAATTTATACAACATGTAGTTCAGATCTGTATTTATATTCTTCAATATGCATCATGCCTTTACTTGGAGGTGTAATGATATTCTGTCATGCTAGAAGCCATGCAAAACCACAATCCTGTAGCCTTAGACATAGTTGTTAACTGAGTTTTTGAAAAGATTTAAAACTTTAAACAAAAATTAACAATATATATATATATATATATATATATATAATTCACATGATCAAACAACAAGAATGAGATGTTTCATACTGTATAAATATCAATAATATGGCCATGCTACAAGATTTGGAATAAGCAAGCCATATAGATGAAACTAAAGCTTTCATCATATCAATACTCCCATGGTCTTTATAAAAAGTCATGGAACTTTGAAGCAAGGCAATAGGCATCCATTACTGAAATACACAAATATGCTTGGTACATAGTACATGTACAATGTATGCTTTGAAAACTTTCAAATTTGTAATTTTTTGGCGTTATAAATAAGACGGTTATTTTAAATACAATAACTAGACAGAAATAATTTTGGTTAATTAGTAAATAGTTAATATCCCCTTACAATCATGGCTGATAATCGTGTAAAACCATTTTACATTTAATACTACAATATCTTATTGTCATTGTGCATCACTGAAGTGGTATGGTAAGTTGTGTGCAGACCTGGTTAGCTAGTGGTTAAATATACACATTTACATGTTCTTTTTATTACAAGTGATTTCAACACACTGAGAATCCGCCAGTTAAAGTATAAAAGTACTGTAAATGAACCAAAGTTGCATTCATGACAGTCACATATTTGGCCAGATTCTAAGAATTCTACTGATCTTAGAAACGTCTTTTGAGGTTTGTTGGGTAGAGATTCTATATATATATATATATATATATATATATATATATATATATATATATATATATATATATATATATACATTACTCAGAAAATGTAAGTTTCAGTACAAAAAGCAACATTTTAAGATATTTATTTACCTCTAAAAAAATTTTGGCCAAATCTCAGGTCATTTACAGCATGCAATGTTTCTACCATTTCTGAAAGTAGTTATGTCCAACTTATTTAATACAAATTTCTCTTAACTCCTGTTCCAGCAATTCCCATTCCTCTCCTACAAAGCACAAGACCCCATACATCTTTGGGCATTCAAGCTTAGTACAAACATTTTCTACTACCGGTACATTGTGCACCACTACACCAATTTTCTATTTTCTTTATAACGCATCTCCCAAGTGGACCATGGACCCAAAGTAACTCAAATGATTGGTCTCAATTCCTTATGAGGCAGAAGCTTGCTGAGTATGAAGGTTCTTTCAAGAAACATGAAAACTTCCTCAGAGGAAGGATAAAACATGGAGCAAACAATAACTCTCGCACATGAATTATTTCAGAGGGGCATGTCTCAGGGTCACTTGAGCAGGAGCTTTTGTCCATTAGATTTCTCCACTGTTAGAGGGGAATAAAATTCTCATAAATAATTTACTTCTAAATAAATAGAAATTACTTCTATGCAGACAGAGGTACAGAAGTGTACTGTACATGTAATTTAAGAAATGAAAAACTGTCAAAAATGACACAGTATGGTTCTTCAGGTTTGCAATCTCACCATTATATATATATTTATACATAAACATATACTTTGTTCTTCAACTACGTCCTTTTCTGTAATGTGGTTTGAAGTAGTTTATTCATAACATATTGCTGTCACAAAAGGCTTAAGAAATTTAATAAAATATGATTTAAAAACAATGTTTTAATAATAAAAAAAAACAATAGGGCAATTATTCATGGGTACTGTAATCCTTCCTTTGAAACAACACCGCTCAGAATGAGTTTCAAAAAAAGGAACACCTGTAGTCTTGTAGAATTTCAGGGGTAAGCGTCTTTGCAAAGATTCCAAGTGTTTAACTCTTTTGGCAAAAGTATTTCTTCCCCTTTTTCCAGAATGTTTCTACTTGTTCAGATTAATTATTATCTGAAGTTCTTGCAACCTGGAATATCAGTGCTTGCTACTGATTTTAACTTCACACTGTCATAGAATTTATTACTACTGAATGTCCTTCATTTTTCATCCGCTGCAATAAATTATCTATTTGTTGCTTAACCTCACACTCAAGAATGATTCACTCACTTGTTGCACTAACAACAATATCACCCACATCCCTAATCACTTGTGGATACCTCTACATTTACAAGGAAAATATCAATGAATCTTTATTTTATCAAACTCAATTTCAATTATTTTTTTCAGCATCTGTATATCTATGATATTACACAAGTATATCAAAATAAGATACATAACAGCAATACACTATATGTTCCCAATCACCAGTGGAGGAATCTACATGTGGAAGGTTAATATCAAAATGACTTGTTATTTTCTTCTTCTCGATTAAATACCAGTCTATTACTTCACTGTAGTTTTGTGGATACGTGTGGAAGAGTGTTACGTTTATTGAATGCTCCAGATATATGAAAGCTTGAAATTACACTAAGGCAGCTGACAGAGCTCCAAACATGCATATTTTGCCAGGGGAAGTAATACCTTCTGTGGTGAACTCTTTGGTGTCTAGAGGTACAAATGGCAAGCACAAACACAAAACAATAAAAACACAAGTTAAACAAGAACAACAACCACCAGACAAATAATAACAGTAGAATAAAACAAAAATAAGACTTAAAGAACATCAAAATGTTCATTACTGCATGTATATGGAAGCCTATTGGCGTCACAGTGGAAAAAAATGATTAACAGGTAAAAAGTTAAAATTTCAGTCAACTTTTTTCTCAGATTCGTTCTTTCCTAGAGATCTGAACTTTATCTTATGTCAACATTTTTTACTTTCTTCTCATGAAATCTTGAGAGTCTGTCATACAGTTACCTCATTGCATGCAAGTCATGTGCATTCAAATGTTGATTCCCGGTCACAGAAATTTTATATTGTTGGCCTCAATATAGTCTTTCTAAATTCTGTTTGTTTTAGTAAAGACCTACTCACTGACATGACAACTCTATGTTTAATGTGTTAGAAAGATGGTGTTGTGTCTTGTGACCATACAAGACTATTCATCTACGTATCACATCAAGAAAAGTAAAACATAAGTAGAAATCTAGAATAATTTTTTTTTTACCAGCTTTTTTTTCAACAGTCACTCCCATAGGCTTCCATATGTGTATGCTAGAAATGTCACAGAAAAACGTATATACCAGTAATGCATTTATATTATGTTTTGTAACCATGCCATGTGTCAGCATAATCAAGGCGGCAAGTTTAGCTTTATGGGTGGAGGAAACCCAACAAAACAAACCTGGATTAAGTTTGTGGGTTCTATTCAAACTCATGACTTTATATTGGTTTAAAGATCTATGATAGATTACTGAGGTACTGGCAAATGTCTGAAACTAATATCATAGGCATGAAATATCGAGCTTCAAAAAGTATTACATTGTTTTGAAAATTCCCTCCAAAATACTACACATTTGAAATTCATTAAGGCAAAGTGGAATTGCTGCATTGATATTAAAGTAAACCTGAAGTCGTTGTCCACCATCCACCAAAATAACATCATTACATTCTCACACTACACATACACTATGTTCCCCTTTTATACTGATCATGTTACAATGGGGAATCCTGCACTCAAAGAAAGCAGCTGCTTATTATAATGTCAATATATGATTTGACTTCACTGTTTTTCTTTATATCTAAACAAATATGTATATGTTATTATTCAAACAAGTCACAAATTCTGCCATTTCTGCTACATAGCTACCATGACCTGATAATCTCCCATATGAAATATACAGGTTTTAAAGCAGTGGTCATGACTCAAAGGGGCATAACTCTGCTGACAATGTTACTATGAGCCTAATGTAGTGCAGTTCTGACATGGTGTGAGGAATTTGAATTTGAAAAGTCATCTACTTGTATTCCCTGTTGACCTATATGTATTGCTAGTTGTGACTTTTACCAAACAAAGTACAGTACTATTGGGTGTAAATCCAGCACTGGCTAAATATATGGACTTCTACATGTAATGTCGCAGATAACAGAATATGTAATTATAAAAAGCAGTCATATATCAAAACTGACTTGTGTCAGACATGTTAACATCTCAGTTTGTCATGTGTCCTCTTATATACATACAACAATGATGAATAATTTACAGGTTTAATAAACCTGTTTTTGCTCAAACATGACCAGCTAATAGAATTCCGGAAACGTACAGCTATTAACCAATGATTGCAAATGTCTAGTTTTTAAGCATGTCACACTACAGAAATCATGGAAACTTTTATTTTTCATTCTTCTGGGGACATTTACAATATATTAATTACTATGCCTTTTACTTTATGCACATTTTGGAGAATTTCCTAAAATTAGGGAGTTCCCAGCCCATTGGTCACCATTTTGTTTTGTATAGTGAATTTCTTCATACACTAAGCAATGTAATTACAGCTTTTTCTCTCAGACAAATGTTGGTCTTCGCAAACTTGTTTCACAAACAAAAACAAGAACAAGAAGGATTCTCTTGTCAACTCCTTCAAATTCCTTAAAAATTCTGGTAGTTAGATTCAGTAAATGAAGTGGACAAACATTTCCCCTACTGTTCATGAACACAGCAAGCTCAATAAGCTCTGACCACATTATAGGAAAGTGCTACAAACTAAGTGGTATGAATAAAGTGAGACAAAGAAGGTAAGATTTATTTTCCTCTAAAACTCTCAGCTTTTTTTCACCACAACATGACTGAAATGTTGCTGACTTGGCTTCAAAACATAATCATTTGTTATCGGCTTTTTAATTGTTGACAACAAGGGGTTCAAATGGATACAACGCACCCTTCAACATTTACAGATGCAGGCCTTCTACAATTTCTTATGTTATTTCACATGCTCTTCTGCATTATCCGCTGACCTACCGGATTTCCATTGACTCTCATGACATCAAGCACACCTGATATTGATCGCAATTCACTAACTTGACGTGCTGTTCACGTTTGTCTATTGACATAAGTCATACACTAAGGATAATAAATGGCATGACATTGCAATGACATGCATAACAATCTCTAACTGGTACAGATTTAAGTTACTCAAGAGGCTTCAGTTCAGGTGAAAGATAAACCAGACAATTTATTATAAGATTTGACACTAAAAGAGAAGAGAAAACCCTTTGAAGTCAGACGTTTTTTTATCAGTTTTTATCGCTCTCAAGTGCTTCCTAGTTTGCTCTGTGCTACTCAGCAATTTTAAGAGCTGTAAGCCACTAAAAGTTAGATTGCATTTGTACATGTTATGATCACCTAACTTATTTTACATTCTATTTTGATACACACATACCCTAACTGCTCAATATTTTCGCAATACGACAGACCAACTTTCAGTCAGATTTCTGCACCATTTTAATTTGATTTTGAAGACAAAACTACATTGGTTGGGATGGCCAATCTTCGGGCTTCACAAAAAAGCAAATCTGCTAATGAAAAAAGTACCATGAGAATAAATGGTGATTAAGAGATATTACATCTACACTCTTCTGCACAACAGTTTTGTTATTAAACACATCTGAAAATGTGTCAAATGTGAGTGCATGTTTTGAATCTAAGTCAGTGTTGAATAAATGACAAATGATACTGCTCTACAGGAATGCTTCCAGCTATTTCTCCTGTTTGCTTAGTTACTTAGAGACTTACAACAGTTACAGTCAGTAAGTAAGGGATGTGGATGTACCCATGACAACCGCATGCCTATTTTGGTAATAAGAATGTCACATAGAGCCAGTTTCTGTAACTTTGTGATCAATAAACAAAACTCGATCACACAAATCTTACATGTGCATAGTCTGGCAGCAACCTCCCACCATAATGCTGGCTGCCGTCGTATAAGTGAAATATTCTTGAGTACAGCTTAAAATAGCAATCAAATAAATAAATAAATGTACATAAACATACAGGACACACAACTTAGGAGAATATGACCCATTGATTCAAAAAGAAACAGCATTAAATTTGTCACGATGCACCAAGAAGAGTAGAAATCATGCAAATCAACATATAATAGTGACCAAAATGTCAAACCAAACTGGACAAATATTAAACAAATATTTACTGCAAGATACACATACAACACAAAAGGACACATGTACAACCATATAATTGGCAATACTTAATAACTGTGAAAACTACAAAGATTACTAACCAAATGACAAATAGAAAGTTAAACTTAAATATATTCATGTCTCAAACAGTGTTAAATTTCAGGTTAAATATAAATTGAATTAATCATAAAATTGGTGAAATATTCAATTAATAGTCTCATTGAACAAAAATATTTATGGACACTAACTCTATCACCGGACAGTTTCAACAGCAATTAACGCAACATGCAAGACCATCATGTGCATAGTACCTATACATTTTGGTGCACTTTTCTAAAAATCAAGTTGTGCCTATTTCACACAAACATGCACATTGACATTTGTGAACACAGTTAATGTGAGATTTCTGCTGTAGCAGGTGTAGGCTTACCTTTACTGTAGAGAACAGGTATATGATCTGTGGAAAGCTTGGAGTTACTCTTAACACCTATCAACAATGGACTTCCTCTCCTGAGAAACAGAGAACATAATCATGTCTGTTATTGTAAAATGAAAAGTTAATGTTAGCATCATTAATCAGTTCTCTATAAGTGCACTGAGTGTTGCAATTATCAAAAATATTAAATGTTTTTATACTGGTGCAATCTTTATTCTTATCATGCAATCTAATAAATTTCTTTGTCACTTTAGAACAAAAGACTTTCAAATTTTATAAACTTGTACTGGGTATATAGCCTAAGTCAAGGCAGAATTTTCATTGACTTCTAATTTAGTACTGGAGGTTAAGTTTTCTTGTCACAGTTGACATCAGTCCTTGACTTTAAAATGTTATGTCTTGGATGAATATAACAGACAGAAGACACCATCAGGCTTAAAAGCTTAAGAACTAAGTTGTGGTAGTTGTTACTGACACCCTAAAGCTTTGAGTTTGAATTTTGCTCTGTCTAGATCAATGGCTCCATGCCTTTTATACAGTTCCACATTTTTAATACTCTTCAGAGAGGAAATTCTCTAATGTGTATGACAATTATTCAACAAGTTTTGGTGCTAACAGTGCTAACACTGTAAGCTACGGATTCTGGTTCAACAATTCACAAGGGCTTCTACAAAATACATGTATACAACTTGTCCTTCATGCTCTGTAGGTTAGCCTTCCCTAAAAGCTCATAAGTCCACAGCTTACCCAGCTTTCAAGGAATGTAGGTCATTAAACTTTCTTCAACATTTTTCTTCAACATAAAAGTATGTGAAACTAAAATGTTCAAAATGTCAATGTAGAACACAATCGTAAGAAGGCATTAATTTTCATGTCACCACTTGAATGTTGGGTTTTCTTCTGAGGTGATGTGCCAGCATGTTTGCATGCGATGAGACTGCAGTGAAAGCATGTTACACATTTATGTAGGTTTTGTAAGGTTTGTTTTCACTGGCTGTATTCTGGGTTTTCTTGCCAAAGCCTGCAGAAGCCGCAAATGCAGTGAGGCAAAAGCCGAGCGCGGAGGTTGGCTACAGCATGCACATACCTGGCCACCACACACTCGCCCGGGAAATGGACACTTTTGAAGGCCAGGGCAAATGCTCCTTCCTGTGAAAAAAAAAAAAAAAACAAAGGAAGAAAACATGACGGCTGTAAACATTAGAGGACAAACAGCAAGAATCTCAAGTCAAAGTCTGGAGGCTGTATCACGCTCACCGCTGTCAACAAACACAGTCCTACACGATCTCCCTTACATCCCGTTCGTCCTACATTGCGATGCCATGGCGACAAGCCCTAGACCCAGGAGGACAGGAATCTGGCATTAGAGTGGCGATATTTTATTCCAGCCTGCTACTGGAGTCGGGTTAGAGTTTCTCTTTTGGCAGCGGACTGAAAAAACTCCACGTCGAAATGTTGTAAATCCTTTGTCAAACACATTTCGGGTTTGAGTTTTACCTGCGGCCCACCAGGAATTTGCATTGACCTGACAATGTGTGGTCTCCCAGGTCAGGTTAAATCAAGCTGAGGACAGCACCATTGGTAATTAGTCCCTGCAGAAATGCTCGGGAGGTCATGTCACATAAACTACCTGACCTCATGAGTTCCAGACAATTTAAGCCTCAAATGTCAACAGCAGAGGTAGCGAACCTTACATGTCAATTGTTCAGGACTGCCATGAATGAACTGATGATGTGTCCAAAACAAAGGACGCACATCATTCCATTTTAAGAAAAACTCATTTCGTATGTTTAAAAAGCATTTTATGAAAAGAAAAATGAAATACCAACATGAAGTACAGTAAGATGAAAGAAGTTTGGTTGAAATTTTAAGAATTTGTATGCATTTGAATTTAAATGCATTTGAAACATTATTTTCTGACCAGTCACCTGCATCATTAAGCTTTTGCCGAGTAACACACAAGGAATCCTGGATTTCCATTTAGAATGCATATACATGCAGACCTTTCAATGTATTAGCTGCATAGGCCTTGACCAACTATCTCAAGCCAAACTATGGATACATTGTCAATGGTACCCACTGGGTGCTAACAGGCCACTTTACAATCTGATGTTTTAAAAATATTTTACACTGTTGGAAACATTCTAATCAACCGATCAGTCACTTTCTAGGATTTTGTTTAATTACTTAAAAACTGCTTTAATAAAGGAAATATGAAAAAAAAATTAAAAACTTGAAAAACGCAGCAAGAATTTTGTTGAAATATCTGAAACAGCCCATAACTCGCGTTTGATCCATAATGTGCCAAGGTGGGGGAACAAGTTTCACACACCCCACCACCGCCCTTTCACCACCATGGAAAATTTGCCACGGGAAAGGGCTAATAGCTGGGCATCAAATCAATGGGTATGGGTGGCATAGTAAGATAGGCTCAGTAAATATAGGTGATTTGGTCTGACACAAGATGTTACAGATTTAAAATGGCCAGGTTCAGTGTGACAGCTTTCACAGCCCCCACAACATACCAGTGCATACATTTCATCATTCAGGAAAATCCACAAAATATTGATCAGTCATCATGTTCAATACCCAGCTGATCAATTTCAGCTGACTACTGTCAAAATAAAGTCTTAGCTAGATATACAGTGAACAGTTTTCTGACGTTTGAAATAAAATCAATTTTCACCACATGTTCAGTGACGTGTCAAAGACATAAGGCAAATAACATAAAATTTCGCACCAAAGACAAACGCATTTTATAGAGACAAATAAATGTCATCAAATATTTTTTATGGGGCTGAAACATTATTCCAGTAGAATATCATCCTACCTTCCCGACAAACCTCAAACTATATTAGATCAAAAGAATTCTAGAAATCAATGCCAATATGCAACTTAGTCACTGGTGATATTTATTTATTTATTTATTTGATTGGTGTTTTATGCCATACTCAAGAATATTTCATGGTTGGTAGAAAACTGGGCAAGAGCCTGGGGGAAACTCACGGCCATCCGCAGGTTGCTGACAGATCTTCCCACTTATGGGTCATTACGCTGCGCTAGCGCACTAACCAACTGAGCCATGGAAGGCCCCTGGTGATATTTAAGGTTGTTTACATTTGTACACAATGTATATGTATACCAATGTAGAACTCTTGAAATCAAAGCCAAATGTACAGCTTAGTCACCAACCATATTTTAGGGTGGTTACCCATATTACCTGTTGTACAAATTTACCTACATATCTATAAATGTATGCCCCTCCATAAATGTAGCTTTTCCTTTTTTTGCTGCAGGTACTGCTACATCAAAGACAGATTACAACCAACACAAAGACCTACCAGTTGCTGGACTGTCATTTCCACCGTTTCTCGGAATGAAATCCCTTGTTCTTTGTGGGTGTCATACAAGTGCTTCACCAGTTTGGCAATAACTTCAGTGTCTGTTTCTGACTCAAACTCCATTCCTTTGTTCATCTGAAGACAAAAGTTGGTTGATAACCTTTGATATTCTAAACATTTATCCTTTCTTGCAATTCAAAGAGTTATGTTACATGATCTCTCAAAACCAGTCGATCTCTCAAGATGATAAAGGAATGAATACTTCAGGCTGAATGCCACACTGGTAATGTTTCAGCCATATCAAAGATGAGACTCATGGTGATGAAAAAAAGACATGATGACAGAAGATATATATGCACTTTAATTTAAGCTACAATAATGTAAATAGATACCAAAAGGAATACATAATTTGCAAGACATAAGAATGAATATCTATTTCATGTATTCGACTGGTGTTTTACTTATATTTCACTTATGTGACTTCGGCCAGCATTATCATGGGGGGAATCCTAAACGAATGGGTACATTTATTATAATTCAACAGAAATGTCAATCTGACTTACCAGAAAAGATTTGATATCCTTGTAGTTTGTAATGATCCCATTGTGAATAACCACAAATTCTACAAAAATAAATGTACACTTTTTTCTTAAAACATCTGTCAACACCTTGGGCATAGCATCTTAGTCTCCATACATGATGAACACAACACAGATAGGATTTACTGGATAAAATTAGTTCACATAGTTAAAGCCTCATATCCCTAGTTTTCTCACATCACAACTTTGGAAACAGCAGCTTTCAATAAGATATAAGGCACCTTTTAAAACTGATTTTAGAGAGAAAAATAGACCGTTTGGGTTGATCAATTTCAGAGCTTCACAAAAAGTTTCCTTCATCTTCACAGAATAATGTCCCTAAAGGATACTTGAAACAACATATTGCAAACATTTGAAATGTTAAAGAGTTACAATATGAACCAGTACATATCACAAGAAACATATCAAAAGACGCAGTCAATGTGTCGCTCAAGAGGGTTTTTTTTATCTTTTTTTTTTTTTACCAAGTCTGGGTTACACTGCTTGATAAAAATTCCTAGTGTGCACTACACAACATTATATTTTTCAGAGCAATGCTTTTCATTACAAGGTGATGAAATTTCACTTTCTTTAAGTTTCTTCATGATATCCAGCAAAAAGAATATATAGTACTGTATTCATAAATATGCCAGTCTATAGGCCTGGGATACTCTCAAACTCATTATACTGTTTATTAAAATATATGTCTCTGATATGAATTATATGTTATGCTGTCTTTTTTCACTTTTTTCTCAACACTACAGGTACGCAATGTGCTTAAAACTAGTTCCCCATTTCAGGAGCCTACAAATGAAGCTCTGAAAAGAACAAGATAGCCAGACAAGCACTGAAGGCAGGAGTCAGAAGTAATTTTAAGCTTTTTTTTTCTTTAAGCTATATATAAGCTATCTTTAAGCTATATAAAACTGTAATTTATTCTGTATGTGAATTAGTTTCATATGACACTGCCTGCAGCACAACCTGACATCTTGTAACCTTACTATCATACCCATAAACTAAAACCATTAAGAACTGTATCTGTCCTAAAATTTGGCCCCAAAAAAGTCTAATGAAGGTAAAAAAAAAAAAACACTTTCTGAGCTGGAACTTACATTTTTCCAGTAGAATATCTGCCAACTTTCCAAACAAACTTTAAAATACCTTTCAAAGATCAACAGAGCTCTCAGAATCAGGCAATTAAGTGAATAAATTTCTAGTTATGAAGAAAATCATTAGTATTACATTAGTATTTCCTTAAATGAAAAAAACAAAAGGAAAAGAAGTGAAAAAGGCTGCAGCAAGGCCAAAGTGAAAACTGACCTACCTAATCATATTAAAGACTTGCCTGCCAAATGCTCTTGGCAATCATACCAAAACTGAATGTACGATATTTCTCAAATATCATAAAATTTAATAAAAATAATGCTCTTGCAAATCACACCAACAGTGAATGTATCAGATATCTTAAAAATCATAAAATTTATAGTTTTATTTTTGCTATGTGGATAGATGAGTTTGAAAGTGCTGGAAGATTTTTTATTACTCAACCCATGATATCAACTAACCTTTCTGAGCTACAACAGGGCAGGCTACAAACCAATTCTACATCAATTTAACCTACTGTTTGCATTTTAGCATCGGCACACAAATTTCAAAGCTGATTAAGTCGGAAATTATTTGTTTTAGGCCATATGCAAACAGGCAGAAAATCCAATAATGTACAGATGGTTTAAATATCAAGTTTACTCACTGCACAAAACAAACTTAATCTTAGCCATCAGGAGTGAATTTTGGAATTTAAATTAGACTTTGAACAGGTACATGACACATGGCCACATGCAGCTTAAAATACATGTGGATCTTCAAACAAAAAGGTATTAATGTATGTTCATTAACCCAAGATAAGGTAAAGAGATATTATGTATTTGCGGATATGACGAACTATTTAAGGACCAAGACAGTGAAAAACATACCACTAGATGACCCAGACAGCCTTAATCAGGCAATACACCCACAGAAATGTAACATTCAAAAAGTTCACCCACAAAATGATTGTACGAATGTCACAGGGTGAGGAAGTGTAAAAATAGACTTGTCCATGCAAAAGAGAAAAAAAAGTGTCTGCATTTTTTTTACGGGCCCAGAACAAAAACTGGAACAGGAGCGGTCTGATCTTATTTACATCCATGCATATGATGCTATAAGTGACTGTTTCTGTTTTGGGAGATAATGTTTTTTAAAAATGACCTCTAAATACATGAAGCAGACACACGTTAATTTTTATTGGTGCAGCCCTATTTTTGGTTTGGTTCTTTGCGACTTAATGTTGCTGTCGTCATGACTTCAGCACGACAGCCTCCCCTTGCCACACTTGCTATGCAGAAGGCCAGTCTCAATGTAGACATATTTTCAGTGCTACCTCAATGTAACCCATGAAATAATCAGACATGATATCCCGCTCAGTTACAGCATATTGCAGCCTAGCTACAAGTAGTTAGCCTATCTAGTGTTGAGGCCCCAAGATGTACCCTCTCTCTAATCTTAGGAACGATCTAGTTGAAACTAGCATGAACTCATGACTACCACGTATACATACTATAAGCAGTAGGATTATACGATTATATTTGTTCATTTGACTGTTGCTCACATACTCAAGAATTTTTCACTTATAATATGGGGGTAAGTTTTATGGATGGGGGTAACCAGAGTGCCTGGAGGAAAAAACCACTGGATTTTGGCATGTCACTAATGAGGTTTTCCCCACGTGATGAACAGATGTGCACACCATAAGGGTGGAACACAAGTGGCCTTCAGTGAAAGTGTAGGACTATAGTTCACTTTTCTCCTACAGAGGCACAGTAATAAGTAGCAAAACGACAGTGATTTATTCACATAATTTTTAAACATCATATCCCACCCAAGAGTCTTTTACATTACAAGGGCAGTTACTGTAAATGGCCTACAATATCGGCCAAAAAAGTTAATATTAAATATAAGTTAAGTTAAATATTACTTTTGGTGCTTAAACTTACACTTCTCCAGTATGGTACCATCCTGCATTGCAAACAAACCTCAAAACTCTGAGAATCAGGCAAAGTGCACAACTTAGTCATGGGCAAATCTTTAGGTCATTTACTGTAAGTCTATGTATGAGTTGAGGTTACAAGAAAAAAAGAGCCGGTAACAAAAAAAGCCATGCTAGAGAGCTGTATCTGAAACGGAGATTAACGTTTTGGGATGCCAGGTCACTGCACAGTATGACAAACAGGATCTTACATGTGAATTGTAGGATAAAAACAAACAAACAAACAAACAATAATACATATGGGTAGCAGGGAGGAGGTGACATACCTGACAGAGGATCTGATCTCTGTGGATGGCTGTTACGTGGACTGGGCTCCCCGTGGGTGGCCCAGCGAGTGTGAGCAATACCAACGTGGAAATGGAATTGCTGGTCCAATTTCATCTCCTTCTGAGCTATAAAATAGAGGAATTTTATAATTCAAATTGCAGGTAAAACTTTTCAGGTTCAGAAGAATGATAAGAAGCAAATTCAGCAAATGTATACCTTCAGCTAAATAAGTGAAGCATGCTGCTTTTTTAACTTCACTTGAGGGCCAACAATAGTACACTTTATCAAATTAGCTCTCATTGCCAACATTCGAGGTGACAGGCAGATCTTCTTTTTTGGAATCTAAATTGTACTACAGACAGTATTTTTTGGCTGTAGAATGAATTCCACGAAATTAACTGAGACACCTAATCATTGGTATCACCAAATTATTACCCCTTCTATTGGATTTGTCACACCGCTTCAAAGTGCACATGAAACACTGTAGCTTGAGAACACACACAAACACACATTTACATTTCATTGCTTTAACATTTAAGGATTTTTCATGGACATGTTAAAGACTACATGAACTTCATTCACATGGTGATATGGAATATTTATATAGTGGTCAAAACTTAAAAAAAATAAACTCAAAGGAAACCAGTCTTGGCGCAAATTTTGCTCAACTATGCATCTAAAACCACTGTATTGCAATGCAACTCAAACAAGATCCCACTCCATTTTTTAATAAAAAATAAAGAACGTACCTTCTATTTCTTCTCTCAAAGCCTGAACCTTGCCCTTTTTCTTGATGAGTTTCATTGGTCTTGGGCCATCCCCAATGTCTCCACAGTCGTCTATAGCAATGCCTGAAGAGCCATCATTAACACTACTATTACTTGCATTAAAACATCCCCGTCCAGACAACTTTTACGCTGAAGTACAAGACCATGTAGCACACAAAACCAGACTAGTGCTCTCCACTTTCCAGGTAATTATTTTCTATATGAAAGCCATATAAATAATCATGGGAAATTGTTGGCTCTCTTCCAAATGGCTAACAACAATATGTTGTATCGATAGCAGACCTGAGAACTTCGATCAGAACAAGCACAAAAGAAAAGGAATAAGGCAAATGAAACTGTCCACCTAATCTGGTAATTCTGAGAACTTGCATGTACATGCCATAACCTGCTCATTTGCATAACGATCACCATGGTAATGGCTGATTAATCCTTTATGACAGTACCAGGACGCTCTTCAATACCAGCTTCCAGCCACCTGTTGACGGTCGTGGGTCCCCTCCCCTCTAACCCTAATGCTGGCTGCTGTTGTATAAGGGAAATATTCTTGAGTATGGCGTAACACACAAATCAAATAAATAAATAAATCAATACCGGCTGTCACATCAGTTATCTGTTATGAGTGCTGTGACTGATCAACACTGCAAACTGGAATAATCTGATCTCACACAAACACCTTTTAATATATTCACAATACATACTCTAATTCCTCAACCGTTTCACATATGAAATTGCAACTTTTAGTGCAATTTATGCACACAAAACAAAACTACATCGGTTGGATTGGCCAGTTTCAGGTTACACAAAAAGTATAATTTCATCAATCAACACAGAATAATACCTTAAGAATATGATTGAATAAACAGCCCGTAAACATGCAAAAAGCCTGAAGAATTACAGTTCACTGCAAGGTTATGCTGCAAGACAGGCAATTTCAATACTGCCCTCTTTCTGAAAACATCACAGCTACACATAGCTGCTAATATAATTTTCGAAGCATACTGTTGTGAATTTGATTTTTTTTTTTTTTTTTGATTGGTGTTTTACGCCGTACTCAAGAATATTTCACTTATACGACGGCGGCCAGCATTATGGTGGGTGGAAACCGGGCAGAGCCCGGCGGAAACCCACGACCATCCGCAGGTTGCTGGCAGACCTTCCCACGTACGTTGTGAATTTGAGATCAGCAGTAGAAAAGTAACATTGTGTCTGCATCTGTAGATGTGCATGTAGAAATTATACATGGCTCATATTTTCAATGAAAAGAAATGTGTTTTCTATTTCCAGGTACTGTTGTTACCTCGCATCACATAAATACCATCAAAGGAAAAGCAGGACTATAATGCCAAGATTATATAACATCTACACGTCCAAGAATAGTACGTACATATGCAAATGATATTCCTGATGTCTTGTCGTGTTCACATCAAAGAAAACATATGGCATGGATGGAAACACTTCAACGAAGCATGGTAAAGCTTTTGATGTCTACGTTCACCAAACCATGGGTAATATTACAGCTGTGTGGCCGAGAACAAAAACATGTTACCTCTGGACTTCTGGTCTGATTTTAACAACACGGCTACATGTGCACAATGTATGTTTTGCACAGCTGCCATGTAGTACGCGTAGGAAGTGTTACACTTTTGTGCATCACAATGTTCTTCACAGCTTTGGTGCACAATGTCTGCTCTACACAGCTTTGGGGCGCAATGTCTGCTCTACACAGCTGTGGGGCACAATCCCTGCTCTACACAGCTTTGATGCTCAATGTCTGCTCTACACAGCTTTGGTGCGCAATGTCTGCTCTACACAGCTTTGGGGCGCAATGTCTGCTCTACACAGCTGTGGGGCACAATGTCTGCTCTACACAGCTTTGGTGCGCAATGTCTGCTCTACACAGCTGTGGGGCGCAATGTCTGCTCTACACAGCTGTGGGGCACAATGTCTGCTCTACACGGCTGTCGGGGCACAATGTCTGCTCTACACAGCTGTGGGGCACAATGCTCTACACAGCTTTGGTGCACAATGTCTGCTCTACACAGCTGTGGGGTGCAATGTCTGCTCTACACAGCTGTGGGGCACAATGTCTGCTCTACACAGCTTTGATGTGCAATGTCTGCTCTACACAGCTTTGATGTGCAACGTCTGCTCTACATAGCTGTGGGACACAATGTCTGTTCTACACAGCTCAGAGGCACAATGTCCATTTCACATAGCTGTGGCGTACAATGTACATTGTACACAGCTGTAGGGCATGCCTGCTCTACTCAGCTGTTTGGTGTACATTATGTCTACTTTTACTCAGCTGTTGGTGAGCAATGTCTTACATGGTGTTTTATATACCTGTGGGGCTTAATCACAGCTGTGAGGCATAATGGCCATTATACACAGTTGGGCATCACAATATCCCTTCTTCACAGCTGTGAGGCATAATGGCCATTATACATAGTTGGGCATCACAGTATCCCTTCTTCACAGGTGTGAGGCACAATGGCCACTATACACAGTTGGGCATCACAATATCCCTTCTTCACAGGTGTGAGGCACAATGACCATTATACACAGTTGGGCATCACAACATCCCTTCTTCACAGCTGTGGGGCATAATGGCCATACATGGTTGGGCTTCACAATATCCCTTCTTCACAGCTGTGAAGCACAGTGGACATTATACACAGTTGGGCATCACAATATCCATTCTAAACAGCTGTGAGGCACAATGGCCATTATTCACAGTTGGGCATCACAATATCCCTTCTTCAAAGGTGTGAAGCACAATGGCCATTATACACAGTTGGGCATCACAATATCCATTCTAAACAGCTGTGAGGCACAATGGCCATTATACACAGTTGGGCATCACAATATCCCTTCTTCAAAGGTGTGAGGCATAATGGCCATTATACACAGTTGGGCATCACAATATCCCTTCTTCACATGTGTGGAGCACAACGGCCATTATACACAGTTGGGCATCACAACGTCCATTCTAAACAGCTGTGAGGCACAATGGCCATTATACACAGTTGGGCATCACAACATCCATTCTAAACAGCTGTGGCACACAAGGTTTCTTCTACACAGCTGTTGGTGTACAATGTCTGCTCTACTCAGCAACAGCTGAGTATGCATTGAAATACAGTGTAACGAGATCTTGTAACGTAAATATGATACTGGATTAAGCATGTACCTAGAAACACAGTGACTTGGCTCTTGTCCAATGCCCGCCTACCATAACTACATTTTGTGTTTCATAAAAATATAATTTATGAACACTTCACTTTAACAAAATCGGCCAAGTGTATGGGTAAAGAAGACTTTGGCCCACTCTGTAGAAACCCATGGCATATCGATGAGTTAGTGTTGAATATATTTTCTAAAAAAGTTGTTGCAATTTTTATACATGCTGAGTTTGAATGCACGACCTCAAATTCTATTGAACTGGAGCAAGGACAAAGTACATGTGTACCAAAAGATACATTGTCAGACACAATGTCAGACTGCCTAATAGTCCGACGGCACCTTGCTTCATAAACTTTTATGGCAGTCATAGAATGATTTCACAACATAATCAACTTACATGCAGCAATATAAACAATAACCAATGAACAATAAAGCAATAACATTGATCTAGACCAGCTACATTTACACCTATTAACATGTACTGAACGTACCTGTATTTCACCTGTATTTATGCATTTAGGAAGTACTACAATCAGGATTAAGGTCACAAGGAATCAGACAATTTGTATGAAATCAATAGAAATGCTAAATCCCACAGCAGGATAATGTATTTATTTATTTATTTGATTGGTGTTTTACGCCGTACTCAAGAATATTTCACTTATACGACGGCAGCCAGTATTATGGTGGGTGGAAACCGGGCAGAGCCCGAGGGAAACCCACGACCATCCACAGGCAGGATAAAGTAAAAATAAACTACTGAAAACTCTGTGTGGTATTTCTTAGACTGTACAGACAAATGTTTCAAAAGTCACTCAACTTCCTGTAAAATCTCATCCTTAAATGGCCCTCTGGCTCCATAGCAACTTGTAAACTTGTATATGGGACAGCTAGTGAATGCATCATAAATAAAATCTTATCACTTAGCATTCGTACTAGACAAACATCTTACATTGACAATGAGAGATGATTTACAATATTTGTCACTTACTGGCAAACACCACCGATATTTCTCAAATAAGAAACATTTTTAGGACACATACCATTAATCTGAAAATGTACTCATTAATTACCAGTGCCCAGCCAAAACTTCCCAAATATAGAGGTATATCAATCCTTTTAAACTACTAGTGACATAAATATACAAAATTATTTTATTATAAGACTCCTTGTCCCCACCACCACAAAACAAAGAGTAGTATGTATTTAGCCAAATTTTTTTTCTAAAGACAGAGTTAAATCAGACAATCCAAAACCTGTATTTTCCATTTATTATTTTCTTCCTTCTCAAACTGAGAGTGTAAGTTTAATGAACTTTTCTCTTAAGTACCCTATTTCTTCAATTTTGGGGATACGTGGTCTGCTCTTTTTAGCTCTGGGAGAGAAATATAATATCGGTGCCAAAAATGAGGAGAATTAGGGTATTAAAGCAAAGGTATGTGAGAGAGCTTTTTCTAAAGACAGAGCTACATGTAAATAAGACAAGCCAAACTCATATTTTCCATTTATTATTTCCTTCCTTGTCATGTGAGACATGCTTTATGATTCAAAGTAGCTGCATACATACATACATGCATGTGCATAAGGTGTGTATAACCAGAATTCTTCAACCAACAATATACATGCACGAGAAGTCCACTTCTCATGCCATATAATGTTCACCTCTTAAAAAGCAACTAATCTTCTACTCTTTTGAATTTCACAAACTGTCAATTGCACATGCTGAATTTTAAGAAATTTATGTTGAGTACACAAATATTTTATAGAGTCAATGTATCATTCCTAACAGTCCACAGAATTGCACACAGAGAACAAAGAACACTTCCGAAGTTTCAGACTTACCGGCAGAATCATATCCTCTGTACTCTAGTCTTTTCAGACCATTGAGCAGGATTTCCAGAATTTCCTGCCGTGTGGCCGGTACCAAATAATTCAGGTAGACAAATATACCTGCAAAACCAAAACACAGAAACATTAATGAAATGGATGAAGATGAAGATAAAAAAAAAAAAAAGAATATATTACATTGCATTCTTCAGGTTCATGTGTACTAATTATGTACTTATGTAGCTACATTATAATGCTGTATGCTAGAAATGGATCAATTGTGAAGCATCATTTTATGAAATAACATATCATTAAAACAGAAATTTTTTTATTGAGGCACATGACTGGTTCAGTCATTTTCTTCATGCAGGGTATACCCAATTTACTTGATAAATAAACTTGGTTGCCATTATTTATTTATTTATTTATTTGATTGGTGTTTTACACTGTACTCAAGAATATTTCACTTCTACGACGGCGGCCAGCATTATGGTGGGAAGAAACCGGGCAGAGCCCGGGAAAAACCCACAGCCACCGCAGGTTGCTGGCAGACTTTCCCACGTATGGCCAGAGAGGAAGCCAGCGTAAGCTGGACTTGAACTCGCAGAGACTGCATTGGTGAGAGGCTCCCGGGCCAAATGAGTAGTTGCCATTATTGTACAAGAGAAATTAACACGCCTACACTGGTTACTGCTTAAAAACTAATTAAATATATATTACCCTTCAAAAGTTCTATCAAACAAATAGTAACAGATAGCTGAACAACTAATCAAATAAATAGCAACACATGATTACCATGTTGATACACGAATTAATAAGCACCATAATTAGGCCCATTCACACTAAACCAGACAGCCACTGGTTTTATTCTCTAGCGCCATTTGATTCACCCTGGTGACTACATGCCTCAATGACACCAAGACCACATAACTGTCACTGAAGAGAAATAGAAAAACAATTCTGTCTTCCTGGTGTTTTGTGTGCTATTTCAAATAAGACACATTTTTAGGACACATACCATTACTCTGAAAATGTACTCATTAATTACCAGTGCCTAGCCAAAACTTCCCAGATATACAGGTATATCAATCCTTTTGAACTACTAGTGACATAAATATACAAAATTATTTTATTATAAGACTCCTTGTCCCCACCACCACAAAACAAAAAGAAGGATGTATTTAGCCAAAATTTTTTTCTAAAGACAATGTTAAATCAGACAATCCAAAACCTGTATTTTTTCCATTTATATTTGCTCCTGGTGTGTTGTGTGCTATTTGTATTACATACAAGGTGACGTCATGTAGTTATCATTTTGGCATCAGTGTCAACAGGCCATACTGGAGAAAGAGAAACTGTGAGAAGTTGAATATATCTTACCTTTTAAAAAGTTCCATTTGTCAATATGTACATTATATATTGAAAAGTAACTTAATTGTCTATTTACTTGACGTGCATATGCTTTTGTGTACCAGTACTGAAATACTAAGCTTACTGATGCATTAACTTGATGCAAAGATCATCTCTACAAGTGCATTGATACAATTTAGAAACATTTAGCATTTATAAATGTTGTTTCAGTTTTCTCTATGTATATAAACATGAGTTTAGATCTAAAATTTTGAACTTAAATCACCCAGTTTTCTCATCTTAGACAGATATTTTAAGGTTGGGTTGGAAAATAGTATCATATCCTATAGGGAAAATGTGAGTTTCAAGATTTGCTCTTTGCTAAATACCATAAAAATGCATTTCCTGGTGCAAACTTTTAGGGCAAGTACAGTATACTCCAATGTGCATATCTGTAATAGTTCACTCCTTAATTGTTATTTTCTATGTTCTGCATTAAATAACATTTATTTCATTCTCCAGTATACATTGATGTAGCCCTGAGCTTTCCCCAGGCTAATTTAATATCTTGAATTCAAACTTATTCAACTTTTTCTTCATCAGAAACAAGGAAGAATCCTACAGTACATGTGTATAACTCTTAAATCCACTGACTGAGGATGTACTTAGTCACTTACATGTATCACAAACAGCAATTTGGTTTGACATGGTATCTTTTCTGTAGTACAATACATTGAAACAATGAAGAAATTTATAATTTTAGAACATTAAGTGGTGTGGTGGCAGCAGGTACAAAAATGTGTCTTTTTAGTTTTCCTCAGTGCAGACGTACAACTGGACCACAGAGTGAAAGGCAAGCCTATATATATATATGTAAATATATATTGTATTTAACCTAAAATATTGCCCATCAAATTTATTCATTTTGTCTCATTTTGACAGTTCCATTGGCTTTAGAAAGATGCTTTAAGGCTCACTTGAAAGGGGGATATTCAACTGAAAAAACACAATCTTCAGCGCACTAAACAAAATTTCTGACCTTCATTTTCCACTAAAAATGATTTTATCAGGGGAGGATTTTTAGGGCAATTACATAACTTAATTTAGATTTTGCCTGAAGGCTAAACCGTGGGTGAGTTCAAATAGACTGAGTGGGTACATTATAACAGGCTGATCTGAAACTACTCCTTAATTCACACACTATCAAACTCCTCCACTTTAACCCAAACCCTTTACCGGACTACCGGAATGATCTGACGCAGGAAAACATTTGTAAAATTTCTATCAGGTGCAAATATTTGAGTTGAACATTTTCTATTTCCAATACTCCCACTGCTTTTAAAGATATCTGACATCATCAATTGGACAAGCCTATAAAAGTATCGTGTTCCATAACAATTATATTAATTTTCTTAGTAAACATCCTGCATACCAAATGACATTACCATATTTGATTAACAAACTCTGCTGAAACTCAATGATATTGTCATATGTACTTTAAAACTTTAACTTTAAAATATACATGTATATAATGGACTTCTGATACTATACACACACCGGTAGCAAATTAGTAACTGTAGGTTACTCTTTTTAAAGAAAGTTTATTCATTCTAGGTGTGCATGATATAAAGTACAGAGTGCATCTAATTCAATCTTTTTGGATTAAGTTTTAAATATACTTTATTTCTCAATTTAAGACTTCTACTTGAAAACCAAAATGATCCTTCCAAAGCTCCACTACTGTACATGTATATATTAACTTTAGAACAGACATATATTCACACAATGTACATGTAATACATTTAATTCCACAAGCAGTGGTTTAACTTTTACGATACTGTAGGATACAAAAATTTCCCCTATAGATACATGAACTGTAAGAGAAATAGGTCACTATACTAAATACGTTCATAGTTGTGTTAAATTTGCTAAAATATTTGTTTGTTGGTATTTATATATTTATTTATTTATTCATTCATTCAACATACTTAAACAGGGCATGCTTGTTCAGTGAAGCAGCACTGACCCCCCCCCCCCCCCTTGGATTGATGGCTGGGTAACGAGGCTCAGCTTTTAATAGTAATGTGGAGGGCATGGGTCTGTATATATAAAGTAATTCTCATTACATGGATAATGCATAATCATGGATTTTTTAAATTTGTTTTTTAACCATTAGAAATGTGACATACTTCATGTAAATGGTGGATTAAACTGAGTTTCGCTCTAATTTATTTATTTAATTGGTGTTTTATGCTGTGCTGAGGTATACTCCGCCTATACAGCAGTGCCCAGCATAATGGTGGAAGGAAACTGGGAAGAACCTGGCAGAATATCATGTTAAACACATGTACAGAGCTAGATCAGGTTTCTATGTGCATGTAGAACCTGGGAGACACCACAAGATATGCTCCTTAGACTTTGTATTTTAACGATGGTTCTTAAGCCAGATAATTAATGTAAACACTCATCCTAATCATTCATATATATCACCTTAAAAAACAATAAAAATTGACTGAACTTGCATCATCTGCTAAAGAAAACAGACTAGGGTCTTATCTGGCCAAGTGGAAAAATTGCAACTTATGTCCACCTATTCCCTTGTTCTACTGTCACATAAATTTCCAACAATGAAAGTGAACTAATGAAGTACAAGATCTGCTTAAACCACTGAAGTATCCTCTACCCAGAGCATCATATTGACTTGAATCCCAAGGTGTTAATCCCATAGACGGCTCTATGTACCTTATCACCAGGCATGTCAGGAACAGCACTTAATAGTTGGCTTATAATCAATATAACTAATCATTAGTTTGTTTAATGTGAGATTGGCATGGTACATATATATACATATATATATATATATATATATATATATATATATATATATGTATATATATATATATAAAACTGTGAAACTGTGATGTTCTGCAAACAAGGATTATAGTTTCATCCCATCACTAAATCAAATCACAAAACTACAAATGCGTACATAGCATTCAAATGTTATACTGCTGACTTTAATAAGGCTGAAGAATAACAGTGTATTATCACTAAACTTGGTTACTTGAAGGTGCACTTGCAGATTCAAAGAGGTTATACATGTAATATGTATTTCAATGCTGACTCCTTCCCAGACAGAACATGGCTTGCGCTGTCTGACCTAGACATAGAGTAAACATCCCTGAAAGGTTTGTCTTGGACCCTTGTCAACCAGCTCCCCAGGCGACCCATGCAGTTTTAAATTCACTGACTTCACCTGTGACATCCGCAGGCCATATTGATACTTCAGACTAGAGTAGGCCAATATAGATGTTGTAAACACTTAAAACGTCTTTCGCTGAACAAAAAAAAAATAGCTTTAAATCACTACTAACAGTCAAAATGAATTTAAGATGAAGATCACACAATGTCAGCCTTTCTATCATAACTTTACATCACTCATATATAGATGCTGTAAATATGTCTGTCACACAAAAATATATAATACTGGATTTATTTTTTTGCATTTATTTATATACCATCCCTTAACACCACTGTCAACATTAGATCTAGAGACTTAACTGAATATTTTGTATGGCAATTAATACCTAAATTATTTGATTATCATCATCTATTCATCAAATCTTATTTTCTTGCCCTTTCCTTGCCAACTTTTACCTTTATGTTCTAAAAAAATTCGTATATTCAAAGATATCTGCTGGTATTTATGCACACTTTATGGTAAAAATTACGCTTCATTTCATCAAGATTCCAGTAGATTTGTACACAAAAATAGCGTCTGACATTTAATTTATAGTTCACGATATTTCTAAGAACGACCATGGTATTCTGACTTTTCTTCGCATTCATTTCACCTGTGTTCTATAAAACACTTAGATACTCTGGGCACAAGTCTCAGCATGGTCGCCTGGCCATCAAGTTACACACGACCAGACATCTCGTTACTTAGTCGGCACTGCCTAAACAGTTTACTTTAGGACTTGGATCCCAGTTGCTCAGCCTGTTGGCCTGACACGTTGGTGAATTCACTGGTTTGCCAATTTTACTGTCGTTTATTTTTACTTACCGCACATGGCTGCAACAAAACAAATTCCGGCGACTGTGGGATGTTTTCTAGTTAGCACGGTGGTTTGGCCTCGTCGTTATCAACACTCGGTCGGTACGATCGACAGAGTTGAAATGCCACGATGTCACCTCCCACTTTTATACCTCACTACTCTTCTCAACACACGTCACGTGCTGACCTCAACTTCCGGGTCAAGCCTAACTCTGTCTGCAGCCCGCTATCGTGGTCTTGTGTACAGGATGTGTAACATCCACACACTTGGATAGGTTGTGTGCACACTACTTTTGTCATGCAATACAAGTACGAGGAAAATTTCTTAAGGAATCAAGAGTTTTACTGTGACAAACCTTCAACCAATGACCTTGACCCCAAAACGTGACCCTTAACCTCAAAGCATCGGTTGTAGACAACAACAACATAGGCGCAACACGCGAGCACCGGCACTGGAGCAGAGGAAGAAAGATTTCATCAGAAATTAACTTCAACTTTAGGCGATAGATGCACCAGCTGTGAGAGTTAATCATGAGTAAACGCAAGGCGCCGACAAGTGAAAATCCTAATGCAGATTTTTGTGATTTCCTCATGGGTGGGTTCATTTGTCTTTGTGTTGATCAAAATCTCTGTGCAACAACGACATGTGTATATGAAATGCGGACATGTGTATCTTGTAAGCTATGGAAGTTGTGACGTTAATTCACTGAAAAATCTGCTTCTCACATTGAACATCTGTGAAGTCTCATTAATGATGAACTGATACAGATATAATCGTGCAAGAGCCCACCTAAAACCTCCTAGGCAGTAATTGGTCAGATTTTTCATATTTGTTCACAATTATTCATTACACAAGGATGGCCAAATATGGAAAAGACCCTTTTCAGATTAGTCCACATGACAAAAGCATGTGACGCACGCACACCATTTTCATCTGTCTTAAAGACGTCTAAAAACCAGGTTCTAGTACATCGAGTGGTGTAGTGGTATAAGCAGTTGGCGACGGACCTGATATGCTGTCAGGTGGGAGTTCAAATCCAGAGCATTTTACAGCAAGTTATGTAAATCCTTTCAAAAAAAGTCTATATTGCGAAGTCTATATCTGTCATATAGATGACAGAGACACGTGACAGAAACTAGAATTATACACGTTGTATTTATGCTGTTTGTTTTAAGTATGCAAATTGAACATTTCGCCATTCAGTTTTAACCAATGAAAAATCAGTAAAAGCATGTGACTGCGGGGGAAAAAAATGACGTCAGAATGCACGTGGAAATTTAGACGTAAATATAACCCTAGTCCTGACAACTTCTGTGTTCTCATAGAATCGGGCTTATTTATGGATCCACTTAATATTTTTTCATGTTAAGGCCGCATATATTCAGCTGACCCTCTCTAGTCCAGTCTTTACAATATTCCAGTCCATTATTCCCAGCCTTTAGGCCGGCCCATATTTATGTCAACTGTTGAAACACCTTGGTAAGAACCAAACTCTTCTCTAAAATTTTAATGGTATGCCACACTGACAAGAACATTCTAAGCTGTCAGTGTGGTAGTATGGCAGTTATAGGCAAAGTTCTTGGGTTAGATACATATAGGTACAGGTGTCATCTTTTCTCATAATGGGCTAAGTACAATGTACAATAAAGCATAATAAGAAATTTACAAAGGTGAAGTTTGCAAATGTGGTTATTGGAAGAACTGCTGAAACTCATGACTTGGCTGGAGTTAAAATCGTCGGAGAACTCGGAAGATACCAAGTGTATAAGTAGATAGCCATAAGTAATCACCAGGACGTGTGGGTTACTTCTTGAAACACAGAAGAAATATGGTGCGCTTCAGGTTGATTATCTTAGCAATTATATTTCTTGGTAATTGTACTCTCAGAAGTTTTACATATATATATTTTGTTTTTGTTTCAGAATTAGCAAACTATGAAAAAAATGTGAACAGGCAAATGCATAAGTACAATGTGTACCGGAAAGCTGCAGGACTGCTGGCTAAACATCCCACAAGGATCAAGAGTGGAGAGGAGGCCAAGAAACTGGTACGTCTCTTATTAGTATTTATGCATTCTTGACATTCAAGAATTACTCTGTAAATCTGTTGCATATCTGAACAGAGTAGAATGAACAGACAATTTTCCTTTGGTTATGAGGTGAAATTGCAGGCTACAGTCCTAAGGGTTGTGTGTTCAAACCGAAACATGGTCTATCAAAATTGGCATTATATTGAGGAGGAGTTGTGACTGGGTGATACTATCATAGCATAAGTCTATAGCATAAGTCTAACCTTGATTGCTGTTGGGGTGGTGGTGGGGGGGGGGGAGGATTTTCTTGGTTGGTTCAATGTCTTTATCATTAGGGCACGAGCACTGTCTTCCGAGGGTTGTTGGTTCAAACCCAAAGATTGTTACGTTGCCAAAATGGGCAATATGTGCATGGTGAATTGGGATAGCTACATGTATCACAGCTTAAGTCTAGTTTTCAATGCTTTAGAGGGACCCCTTGCTGTGTTCACTTTATCATGAGGACTGACATGACTGGTCTCTGGAGAGAATGAATGTGTGCAGGCTAGAATGTACAGCTTGGTCTAGCAGTAGAAGCACATGCTACCTGGGATATAGTATGGACTGCTATGCTACCAAGGGTTCTTGTTTGAAACCCTTACAGGTGTGCCCCACCACATGCCCTTAACAAATTATGAGAAGAAATAGTTACTGTTTACTCAGATTTGTTTCATGGACAATGTTTATTGAAGCAGCTACTTATGTTAACATCTTTAGCAGTAAATTTACACCTTGGAGTTGTCTGTCTAGTTCATGTATAAAGTGTCATTAATTTTGTATCTCTCACCAATGCGGTCGCTGTGAGTTCAAATCCAGCTCATGCTGGCTTCCTCTCCGGCCGTACGTGGGAAGGTCTGACAGCAACCTGCGGATGGTCGGGGGTTTCCCGCGGGCTGTTCCCGGTTCCCACCCACCATAATGCTGGCCGCGGTCGGATAAGTGAAATATTCTTGAGCACCAATCAAACAAATAAATAAATAAATCATTTTGCATCCTTGTGTAAGCTTTTAACAGCATGACAGTTTATGACAACTGTCATGCCTCATTTGGCAAGCTATCGGTAACTAAGTTTATGTTCTTGTGATATAAAAGAACGAAGGCATAAGTTAACCCAGAGGAATGTCTCTTTGTCTTCAAAATGCCCTATTCTGAAGAAATTAACATAGGAGAAATTGAGAAAATAGAAAAAAAAATTAGAAATGAGATTGGATGGGCTATTGTAGCAGAATGGAACTTATATGTAATATGGAACACAGTGGGAAGGTCTGGCAGCAACCTGCAGATGGTCGTGGGTTTCCCATGGGCTGTGCCCGGTTTCCACCCACCATAATGCTGGCCGCCGTCGTATAAGTGAAATATTCTTGAGTACGGCGTAAAACACCAATCAAATAAATAAATAAATAATATGGAACACCAGCCATTCATGCACATGTATTTCTAATTCTCCCAAGCTTAAGTCCAAAGGTGGAGTTGTACTGAACTTTTTTCCAGCATTTTATTTATGTGGGTTGTAATGCCTGATTCAAAAGGCCAGTCGTATTTGAAAGGCTCGCAGTTTTATTTTACTTTTTTGTGTGTGTTATTTTGGATATGGACTAATGCAGTAGTACACAAGTAAAGGTCACTCAAGTGGAACTGTACTTAACAGTAAAGTCCTTTTTTGCACTCTGGATGCCAAAATTGGTTATTGATTTTTTTTTGTGAGTAAATGATGACTGAAATACATTACCATAAATAAACAGAACATGTGCCGGTTTATTTTCTTTTGAGCTCTTATTAGATATAAAAACTTTGTATTAATTTTTTTGTGTGTGTGTGTTTGCTTCTTAGACAGAATCATGTAGTGGGTGTGGTTTACTTGTTTGCTGAGGTCATCTCAACCTAAGCTAAGATGTGTAAGGTGACCTTTGAGTTTTGTCCTTTTATAGATGCGAGAGGTCATTGAATGGATCCGTGTATTTCATTTATGAGGCGTTGCCTTGTATGACAGTTTTTCCACCCTACTGGATTGTTTATAATTACAAAGCCACTTTGCCAGCATCAGTATGGTTCAGTGAACACACTGAAAGCATGTTTTTTCACTGACTTAACACATTTATAACATATTTATGTGAACAGTTTATATTTAAAATCTTTGTCAGTTGATGTTAAGAAGGGTAAAGAGCTTTGTTGTTAACCCATATACTACACTGCAAAAAACTTTTCACTTTTTCATCTTTCTGCCAAAATTGACATAGGGTCATTATAGTGGTCGGTATTCGTCCGTCCTTCCATCCATCTGTCCACACTGTACATCTGCCTGTCCAGTTGAAGTCTTGAAAGCTTGTTGCCAGTTTTACCAAACTTATACTACTTCTACACAAAGGCATTGGGAAGAGCCTTATTTAGTCACGGCAATATTGTCATATTTTTCTTTCAAGGTCATTGGAATTATTGAAGCTATATTTGCCTGAGGCTTTTAAACATATATCTTCAACGTTGTAAGAAATTTTCATCAAACTTGTACCGCATATGCAGATAGTCTTGTGGAGGCACCATATTGTTTTTCATCGACCTTAATCTTATTTCAAGGTCGGTGTGAATTCATTAACTTGTAAGGAATCTATTTCTGATGGTAAAAAATGTTTGTTTTGTGTAATCCAAGGACAGTTGAAGCTCAGAACAAAGTCTCTATATAAGTTGTTTGGAGTCTCTATATCAATGTGTTAGTGCCTGTTCTGCTTTGATTGAAAAATGATTTAATTTGCAGGAGACAGTTATAATATGTGATAATGCAGGAGATGGTTAGTTAATTAAACATCCATATCCCAAGGTTAATATTGCCACTCAAGATAAAGTGGCAAGTCCCATAGTTGTCTTGTATCTCTGTCTTGACCTGCAGTTTATATGGTCTAAAATGCATGTAATGTCTCCAGTGGTGTACTGAAAGGTGTGTATTGCAAACAACACATATGGATATTATCAAACAGGTTAGGAAGTAAATGTAGTTGACAATGATGTTTACATTGTATACAACACTATGTTGTATATAAATATCTGTTATGGATCAGACAGAGTGTGGAAAACAGCTTAAAGTATGAAAAGCAAAATGATTTGAAATGCAGATTATTCAGATAATTATTTGCTTTCGAGTTGAAATTAGAGTTGATATTACTAATTTATTTCTACCAGATATTGCTTAAAATCATTATGTTACTTTTCATTTTTTTCTTGAGGGTTAAGGGCATGGCCAGGGAGAGACATGTATGATTATTACAAAAACAGTGTTAAAGCACTGACATATATACACCGTAGGGTTGGAAGATAGGACTGGGGCAAAAGGTATATTGTGGGCCTACGTACAGTATTACCCTAATTCCTCAGTCTTTTTGCATATGAAAGAACAATTTTTAGTGCAATTTATGCACAAAAACTACAAAAGTTAGATTGGCCATTTTCAGGGCTTCACAAAAGTATAATTATATCAGTCTACACAGGACAAAGAGTTCAGAGTATGCTTGAATAAAAACCATGGAAACAGGCAAACAGGTTGAAGAATTACAGTACTAAAGCATTGTCATTTTCCCCCAAAAACCTTTTACCTCACACTATGCACTAGTTGTCATATGCATGAAGGTTGGGGGACAGTCCTGAAAAACCAAAGAGTGAAGTTCAATGAACCCTTTCATTATGGCTGCATGGTTGGAAGCTTTAGGGTGTAAAGGTAGTGAGGTAGGCTAGGCACGAAGCACTGGGAGAGTTGTTAACTAGGTCTGAATAGCTGGAACATGTGTTAATTATGGCCTGAATAACTGGAACATGTGTTAACTGTGGCCTGAATATCTGGAACATGTGTTAACTATGACCTGATTAACTGGAACGTGCTATGACATGAATAACTGGAACATGTGTTAATTATGGCCTGAATAACTGGAACACTTGTTAACTATGGCCTGAATAACTGGAACACGTGTTAACCATAGACTGAAAAACTGGAACACTTGTTAACCATGGCCTGAAAAACTGGAACACTGGTTAACCATGGTCTGAAAAACTGGAACACTTGTTAACTATGGTCTGAAAAACTGGAACACTTGTTAACCATGGCCTGAAAAACTGGAACACGTGTTAACCATGGTCTGAAAGACTGGAACACGTGTTAACCATAGACTGAAAAACTGGAACACTTGTTAACCATGGCCTGAAAAACTGGAACACTGGTTAACCATGGTCTGAAAAACTGGAACACTTGTTAACCATGGCCTGAAAAACTGGAACACTTGTTAACCATGGTCTGAAAAACTGGAACACTTGTTAACCATGGTCTGAATCACTGACACAATTGTTGGCCATGGCTAGATTCACTGACACACTTGATAGCCATGGGCATGTGGGAAGGTCTTCCAGCATCCTGCAGATTGTCGTGGATTTCCTCTGGGCTTTGCCTGGTTTTCTCTTACCATAATGCTGGCTGCCGTTGTATGAGTGAAATATTCTTGAATATGGCGTAAAACACCAATCAAATAAATAAATAAATGTTAGCCATGGTCTGAATCACTGGCACACTATTGAATTACAAGTACATGTCAAGAATTAATGAGAGAGAAGATGGTAATAAAGCCATGTAGTATACATGTGCTGTAATTCTTCAACCTCTTTGCATGTTTGTATGACTTAAATGTTTATTCAAGCATATTCTGAGACCATTAATCTGTGATAAAATGATTTAGGTGAATTCATTAAGTTGACCAACCCAGCCAAATTTTAGTGTTGTCTCCAAATTCAAATTAAAAGGGTGTTTCCTCTTAAATTTCCTCTGAAAGTTACTCTTTCGTTAATTAGCTAAAGGCTTGAGGCATTATGAGAGTTTTTTTCAATTTAATTTTATCAAATTTTATTGTTTAGTTACCAGATATTGGTATATTCTGAATATAGTTAAGATTATATATACATGTACATGTCATTTTCGTTTTGTTTTTAAACAGGATGGCATTGGTGACAAAATTGGAAAGAAAATTGATGAGTTCATCAGAACTGGAAAGCTGGAGAAACTTGAAAAGGTTATTATGTTTATGATTATAAGTATTAAATCTGTTCATGTAAATTTAATTAAATTCATGCCATATATTACTACATATGATAAACTAAGGGAGACAACCTTTGTGTTACGTTCCTCTGATCTTACTGACAGTGGTAGAGAGCTGGGCACTTACGGTGTATTAAAGCCCTTAAGGAAAGAGATTGCACATTCATTTTTAACTCACATGATTTTGGCTGTGTCCTGCCATCTGGAAGTTCATCTGGCCTGATAGATGGTAAGCCATATTAGTACATGGGAACAGGCTGTTGTCTATGTGGTTAGGGGCGCTTGCCTTTCAGTCGCTAGGACACCCGAGGTGTGGGTTCAAACCTACCCTTTAAAAGTAAAGAAAATTTGTAGATTTCTCCACTCTCACTGCTTTTGGGGCCTTGGTGACAGAAAATTGTTGTCCATGGTTGTGTGGCCATACATGGAAGACTACTTATATACCAAGAATATTGTGTGCATATCTTTATGTCAAGTGGAGAAATTCTAGACTTTGCTAAATGTTGATGGTTTTATCTGACCTCTGGGCAGTCTGTGGTTCCCTCCACCCATGAAACTGTCATAAGTGAAAAATTCTCAAGTCAGATATACCAAAAATAATCTGTTAAGTTGATTACAGGAGATGACATTTGTTAAATTAAAAAATGAATTTGGTATGTGTATTTGTTTATTGTAAGTGTTGATAAATGTAACCATTCTTTTGCAGATTCATAAAGATGACAAGAGTATGGCTATTGGTGAGCTGACTAAAGTCACAGGCGTTGGGTATGTTTTCCTTTTTCTGACACAAACATATTTTGTTAAAGCAAACAAGCAAAGTCAAATTCTCTCACTTAATGTCATTTGTGTTTGAAAATTCTGTTATTTTCATTGAATTTTTGTGTATGAGGATGTAGCTCATTGAGTAATTTGTACACAAGGTGTGGCTTCAATCCCAGCGTCTGACAGGGAGTTGATTCCACAAAGCCATTTCTGACTGGTCAAAATTTGAAATACGATTTTAGAACTTATTTTGAGGTTTTACAAATTAAGATTTTGACCATCTCATAAATGTGATCATAAGATAAATGTGTCAATTTCATTTTTCAGGACTGAACACTGAGCATTGTGAAGGGGGTGTGTGGGGGGGGGGTCCATTTTGACATAAATAAGAAACAGCATTGCTGACTTAAGTCACAATTCAAGATATGATTTTGTAGTTTATTTTTGGGTTATAAAGATTAAAATTTTGAGCACCTCCTGAAATTTATCTTAAGATATACCTGCCAAAATTTCAACCTCTAGTACCAAATATTAAGCATTTTGACTTCAGTCAGAATTGGCTTTGTGAAATCAGCCCCTGGTCCTTTGGCAACAATAAGCTGACAACACTTGGAATGGAGAATTGCGCTATCTTGGGTTTCTTAAAGGCCACCTGTCTTTCGTCAAGATCGCATGCCAATCTGTACGTGACGTAATGGTTCATCAGTTACTTGCCATACGCTGGCGGGTTACCCCGGGTGCTTCAGTTTCCTCCGCCCATACTGCCCTATACTGACTGTCATGGTATAAGTAAAAGATTCTTGAGAACGTCCTCAAATATCAGTCAAATCAATCTCACCATGATGACCAATACTAGTTGGATGAACCCTGTATGCACATGTATAATAGTGGCCATTTTGTATTCATGACAAAGTTCTAAATATATATATTCATTTTTTTTTTCTCAGACCGGCTGCTGCTGCTAAATTTGTCCAAGAAGGAATCATGTCCATTGAAGGTTAGGTTTCTTCTTCTTTATCTACTAGATGGTACATGTTTTGCAAAGCCGTGGCCTGTGGATATGTATGAACAAGTACATGTAACAACAAGGGTAACAAGTGTTGTCAACATTATGTTGCCATGGCAATGGCATGCACCTAAAACAACTTTGTCAAACAAACCCAACACAAATTAATGTTTTATCAGTGATTTTATTCAATTAGAACCTGAAAAAATGATTTTTCAAAAAGAGGTTCACATAATTAGTGTTTTTTTTTTGTTTTTTTTTAAATGAGACAAGATACGCATGTATATTGCCTTAATTGATATCAAAATGTGGATAATAGCTAAAGGGCTTTTTGTGTAATCATGAAAGTACCTTGTACTTATATGTTATATGTTTGTGGTGCCATCTGGCTGAGTGGTGCTAAGTTCAGATACTTAAGATCACTGGTCTCTCACCTGTGAAGCTGTGGGTTCAAATCCAGCAGTGGATGGCTTTGCTGTAACTTTTTTGTCAAGGAGAATTCTTGGTCCTTAACTTGGGGATAGTGTTTTGATTTTCTCCACTTATGAAACATCAGAGAAATAATAAACTCCTGTCGTAACCGACTGTGTCCTGCGTATTTTTATCTGATTGTGTCGTTTCAGATTTGAGGAAGCACATGGATAAACTCAACCATCACCAACAAATTGGTTTAAAGTAAGTGTAGTAATTTCAAGGACACTTAACTTTCTAAGATCGTAAAAAAGTCATTATGAAATGTACCTTTCAAAAAAAAATTCCCCAATAAAACCACGGGTAAAAGTACAGATTTACAGCTTGATGTGGAGGTGAATATCTTTGTGTCACATGTGGAAAGTTAAAATGTAATGCATCAAATAAAATAAATAATCAAATAAAATCAAATAATCAAATAAATAATGCATTTAAGAAATCATGCAACCATCATCCTTCTAGTTATGAGCTTTGCTCATCAGACCTTTAATTAACAAGACAGTAGAGGAAGCAGAGGCGGAAAACACTGCTGAAGTTTAGTTGGCCCTCTTTAGAATATGGTTTTGTCTTTGTTCAGGAAAACCATTTCTAAGTCATTGGTTGGAAAAGGAAAAGAAGGTAATCGTTTGTCACAAAAATCACAGTACGTACATGTACGTGTCTTTGGCCTGTATTGATTTACCTTCACTGTTTTTTATTTTTTATTTTCAGACATTTTGAAGATTTTGAAAAACGAATTCCAAGAGCAGAGATGGAACAACTTCAGGTAAATCATTGTTCGATTGATATTTTTTACAGAATTATTTGTGTTATGGTTAGTAATAAAAGCATAACCTGATGAGCTAGGGGAATCAGGCTAGGATTGAACCAACACTCTGTGTGTCCAGGCATGCAAGATGCTGGAAGACACGTATCTTAATCATTAAGCCGTAACTTGTAACTTCTTAACTATTGCTTAGCTGGAGCATTTGCATCACAGAATTAAAGAATGTATGAATTCAGAGCTATACGGACATGTATTGCTGTACTATGGTAGTTTGCATTTGAAAACATTGACTAGTGTCATTACTTTTGAACATGATAAATGTATACTCGTTTGATTTTCAGAAAATAGTCACAGATGCGATAAAGAAGCTAGATGATGAATATGAAGGTCGTGTGTGTGGCAGCTTCAGGAGAGGTGAGAGAATGAGTTCATTTGTATCAGTATCATGGCCAATCGATTGGTGGGTGTTTATTTGGCTGTCTGTATGCCCGTTTGTCTGTCTGTATGTATGCCCATTTGCTCTGTCTGTATGCCCGTTTGTCTGTCTGTCAGGAACTTTAAGGTAAAAAAGTTATGCAAGGATTTTGATGAAATTTTGTGGACAGGTTGGCCTTGGGCTAAGGATCAGTCCATTCAGTTTTTGTCTAGGAATTTTTAAGACGATATTCATTGAGATATAGAATGGAGCAGAGTATTGTACTAGTGTCTGTAGTGTGGGAATGCTATGAAGTACTTAATTTTCACATGGAACTAATTTTTGTGTATTTTGCGTAAAAAATTCCAGTATTAAATACATTACATTACAGGTTGAAGTATTAAAAGAAATGATATCTTCGCTGGGCTGGAAGGTGCTGGGATAAGAAAGCCCGGCAGGAAGCTAAATTTTAACAGCAGGGAGGGATACTTAGAATATATGTATGCCAACTCTGGTGATAGGGCTTGGTGGGTATAAAAGAAAGCGGGAGTTCATTTCTCTTGAGTTTTATCAATCTTTGGTGTGCCGATAAAGCATGTAAAGTGAAAGAAAAGTAAATACAAACGTGTTGGTATATGTTCGTATGCCGTTAAACGGTGTAAAGTGACAGGAAAGTGAATACAAACATGTGCTGGCATGTGTTGATATGTGTTAGTATGCTGATAAAGCGTGTAAAGTGAAAGAAAAGTAAATACAAACATGTACTGGCTTCCAGTGGATGTCACTTTGATGTCATGTTATCCCATTGGCTCTGTTTCTCCTGTGGACCAACGAGTGAGCTTCTAAAAAACTGTAAACTGTGAACAACAACCCAATGGCCGTTTGACAGGTACGGCAGTGGTAATGGTTTCTGACCGACTATAGGGGATGGTTAAAACCAAAAACAATCCAAAACTAGTCATGTTGATGAAAATTAATCATCAAAGGTGTGAAAACAAGTGACACCTGTTTAAATACTGCTCAGGGTAGGTGCGAAAGTAATCTTACATGGTGATAATCCATCCCCCATTGTGTTAATCTCTGATCCAGACTACGATGATTAGCGAACTGCAGGAAACAAAAGAGGATTAGAGCCACAAACGATAATACCTGTTTGACGTGCTTGAGTCATTTCGGCCCTATTATAACTAGGAAAATTAAACACAAAAAAGATTTTTTTCCGCATTGCTTTGATTAAATAAGTGAAAATTAATTCCCATGAAACCATTTTTGAAGGAAGTCTATGAAAATAAATTCTAGTCAATAATGAGAACATTACTGTGCAGAGATTTGCACTCTCGGAGTGCCTTTTATATTGTGACTGCTTTGTTGAAATATGAAAAATGGCAGCTTCATCTGCTTGATGTCATATCTTTTGTTGTAAGTGCTCAGCTTCACAGTGATATTTCATTCCTGTTTAGCCCAACAAAGTACTAAATTACTAGGATATGTTTTATTTCATGCATATTTAAATTAAATTAAAAATTATTGAATTAATTGAAAAGGTGTGTTTAATTACTCCCAGGTGCTGAATCCAGCGGTGATATTGACATCTTGTTAACTCATCCCAGCTTTACATCAGAGAAGAAAAAAATGGTGAGACAAATATTTGACTGGTTGAAAAATGACCATGCTAAAGAAAACTTGAATTTTACTGCAGAACATATTATCAAAGGTTGACTGAAACAAAACATTCACTGAATGAGTTGGATGCTGATAATAAAAAAAGCAAAATTGTTAGTAAAGTGATTTGGAAACATTTTAGTACAAATATACTGATAAAAAAAGATGTCATTGTCTATGTGTATTATATACATTGTGTGAAGTAGAATAAGACAGTAGAATAATTTTAATATGTCAAAGCTATTAACAGAGAGATGCACATGTGATACTGTTGTATCACTCCACTAAGATTTATTTATTTATTTGGTTGGTGTTTTACACCGTACTCATGAATATTTCACTTATGCGACAGCGGCCAGCATTGTGGTGGAAACTGGGCAGAGCCCATGGGAAACCATGACCATCCGCAGGTTGCTGGCAGAAGTTCTCACGTACGGCCGGAGAGGAAGCCAGCATGACAATCTACTAAGATATCTCAACATTGAATTGCTAAAAAACAAACATTCATCCATTCAAGCTCTTCATTATCACTTTCTTTGATTGCTCTTTGTGTGCATTTCACATCTTTTCATTTGGCATATTTCATATTGTTCATGTGTTTCTGTTTTAGCCAGTTTTGTTACACAATGTTGTGAAGGAACTGGAAGGCATTAAGTTTGTAACCGATCAACTTTCTCTAGGTGACACCAAATTTATGGTAAGTAACACTTATTCCAGTAAAATGTTTAAACTTAAACTACATAAACTAAGAGGCTTCAGGTGATGAGTTTGAGATGTTGTAGAAAGATAAAGACAAATGATAATATTTTGCGTATGAATTTCACCTGTCCACAAGGTATATACAGTGGGGATATGTACGTTGTGTATGTAATGTGAGACTATCATATTACCACTCGTATTGTTTGCTTAAAATGTATTTCATGTTTTATTACCAATGAAAGATATGCAAATAATTGGTCAGTCTTCTTCCCATACAGTGTGTTATCGATAAAAAAGATGCAGGTGGGAGCATGTTTTTTAGTTTCATGAAGTGTCTGATTTTTAAAGCACACGATTATGTAGATCTTTTTCCATCATCTCAACTGTTTTAACTCACGAGTGACCATGGAAATGGTCTTTTCACATCTTTGTGAATATTGAAATATTCTTTGGTTGCTTTTTAATCCTAATTTTGTAAAACATTATTGCTCTTTGTGTGCATTTCACATCTTTTCAAGACTCTGTTTGGGACCGTTACGTATCTTTATGTTTTTTCCAAACAGGGTGTATGTAGACTTCCCAAAGGTGATGGTGATGATGAACCAAGCTACAGAAGAATCGACATCAGGTAATACAGTTGCATTGATATGTATTATTGTCTGTCAAATCAGTGTAAGCTTTGTCAATTGTGCAAGAGTTGTCTCCCCTTCTGTTATCTGCACAACTTATTAGTCCAACATGTTAAAGTTATGATAAGTTTTCGTCCACCCTAACCAGTAATAAACCCACCCACTGATAAAAATGGCTGCCATCGTATAAGTGGAGTGTTTTTCAGTATAGTGTTTAACTTGAATTCAATAGATAAACAAATAACATAATTTATATAAAGGATAAAAGAAGCACCTTATGTAACTAAAAATATAACAAAATTCTGCCAGTGAATTGCAGATGGTCATGAATTTCCCCCAGTTTCTGTTTGTATCAGTGAAATATTCTTGAGTATAGTCTGAAATACGAAACAAATAAATAAATGTGTTAAACTTTAAGATATGCAAATTAAACAGAGGCCACTTAATAATGCTTGCAAATACTGTGTAGTATTTGTCCTACTTTCCTCAGACAGATTCCCCATGACGAATGTTCCCCAGCACAGGATCACTGTGCCTTGTTATAAATACTGTGTATTGACCTACCTTCCTCATACAAATTCCCCATGACGAATGTTCCCCAGCACAGTATCACTGTGCCTTGTTATAAATACTGTGTATTGACCTACCTTCCTCATACAAATTCCCCATGACGAATGTTCCCCAGCACAGTATCACTGTGCCTTGTTATAAATACTGTGTATTGACCTACCTTCCTCATACAAATTCCCCATGACGAATGTTCCCCAGCACAGTATCACTGTGCCTTGTTATAAATACTGTGTATTGACTTACCTTCCTCATACAAATTCCCCATGACGAGTGTTCCCCAGCACAGTATCACTGTGCCTTGTTATAAATACTGTGTATTGACCTACCTTCCTCATACAAATTCCCCATGACGAATGTTCCCCAGCACAGTATCACTGTGCCTTGTTATAAATACTGTGTATTGACCTACCTTCCTCATACAAATTCCCCATGACGAATATTCCCCAGCACAGTATTACTGTGCCTTGTTATAAATACTGTGCATTGACCTGTCTTTCTCAGACAGGTTCCCCATGACGAATGTTCCCCAGCACAGTATCACTGTGCCTTGTTATAAATACTGTGCATTAACCTGTCTTTCTCAGACAGATTCCCCATGATGAATGTTCCCCAGCACAGTATTACTGTGCCTTGTTATAAATACTGTGCATTGACCTGTCTTTCTCAGACAGGTTCCCCACAGCGAGTGTTCTCCAGCACAGTATCACAGTACCTTGTTATAAATACTGTACATTAACCTGTCTTTCTCAGACAGATTCCCCATGACGAATGTTCCCCAGCACAGTATTACTGTGCCTTGTTATAAATACTGTGCATTGACCTGTCTTTCTCAGACAGGTTCCCCATGACGAATGTTCCCCAGCACAGTATCACTGTGCCTTGTTATAAATACTGTGCATTAACCTGTCTTTCTCAGACAGATTCCCCATGACGAATGTTCCCCAGCACAGTATTACTGTGCCTTGTTATAAATACTGTGCATTGACCTGTCTTTCTCAGACAGGTTCCCCACAGCGAGTGTTCTCCAGCACAGTATCACAGTACCTTGTTATAAATACTGTGCATTAACCTGTCTCTCTCAGACAGATTCCCCATGACGAATGTTCCCCAGCACAGTATCACAGTGCCTTGTTATAAATACTGTGCATTAACCTGTCTTTCTCAGACAGGTTCCCCATGATGAATGTTCCCCAGCACAGTATTACTGTGCCTTGTTATAAATACTGTGCATTAACCTGTCTTTCTCAGACAGGTTCCCCATGCCGATTGTTCCCCAGCACAGTATCACTGTGCCTTGTTATAAATACTGTGCATTAACCTGTCTTTCTCAGACAGATTCCCCATGACGAATGTTCCCCAGAACAGTATTACTGTGCCTTGTTATAAATACTGTGCATTGACCTGTCTTTCTCAGACAGGTTCCCCATGACGAATGTTCCCCAGAACAGTATTACTGTGCCTTGTTATAAATACTGTGCATTGACCTGTCTTTCTCAGACAGGTTCCCCATGCCGATTGTTCCCCAGCACAGTATCACTGTGCCTTGTTATAAATACTGTGCATTAACCTGTCTTTCTCAGACAGATTTCCCAAGACGAGTGTTCCCTAGCACAGTATTACTGTGCCTTGTTATAAATACTGTGCATTTACCTGTCTTTCTCAGACAGGTTCCCCACAGCGAGTGTTCTCCAGCACAGTATCACAGTACCTTGTTATAAATGCTGTGCATTGACCTGTCTTTCTCAGACAGATTCCCCAAGCTGAGTGTTCCCCAGCACAGTATTACTGTGCCTTGTTATAAATACTGTGCATTGACCTGTCTTTCTCAGACAGGTTCCCCATGCCGATTGTTCCCCAGCACAGTATCACTGTGCCTTGTTATAAATACTGTGTATTGACCTACCTTCCTCATACAAATTCCCCACCATAGTATCACTGTGCCTTGTTGTAAATACTGTGCATTGACCTGTCTTTCTCAGACAAATTGCCCACGCCGAGTGTTCCCCAGCACAGTATTACTGTGCCTTGTTATAAATGATGTATATTTACCTGTCTTTCTCAGTCAGGTTCCCCACTCCAAGTGTTCCCCAGAACAGTATCACAGTGCCTTGTTATAAATGCTATGCATTGACCTGTCTTTCTCAGACAGATTCCCCATGCCGAGTGTTCCCCAGCACAGTATTACTGTGCCTTGTTATAAATGCTGTGTATTGACCTGTCTTTCTCAGGCAGGTTCCCCACACCAAGTGTTCCCCAGCACAGTATTACTGTGCCTTGTTATAAATACTGTGTATTGACCTACCTTCCTCATACAAATTCCCCACCATAGTATCACTGTGCCTTGTTGTAAATGCTGTGCATTGACCTGTCTTTCTCAGACAGATTCCCCACGGCGAGTGATTCACTGTGTATTGACCTACCTTCCTCATACAAATTCCCCACCATAGTATCACTGTGCCTTGTTGTAAATGCTGTGCATTGACCTGTCTTTCTCAGACAGATTCCCCACGGCGAGTGTTCCCCAGCACAGTATTACTGTGCCTTGTTATAAATGCTATGCATTTACCTGTCTTTCTCAGACAAATTCCCCATGATGAGTGTTCCCCAGCACAGTATCACAGTGCCTTGTTATAAATACTGTGCATTAACCTGTCTTTCTCAGGCAGGTTCCCCACACCAAGTGTTCCCCAGCACAGTATTACTGTGCCTTGTTATAAATACTGTGTATTGACCTACCTTCCTCATACAAATTCCCCACCATAGTATCATTGTGCCTTGTTGTAAATGCTGTGCATTGACCTGTCTTTCTCAGACAGATTCCCCATGGCGAGTGTTCCCCAGCACAGTATTACTGTGCCTTGTTATAAATGCTGTGTATTTACCTGTCTTTCTCAGACAGATTCCTCATGCTGAGTGTTCCCCAGCACAGTATTACTGTGCCTTGTTATAAATGCTGTGCATTTACCTGTCTTTCTCAGACAAATTCCCCATGATGAGTGTTCCCCAGTGCAGTATTACTGTGCCTTGTTATAAATGCTATGCATTTACCTGTCTTTCTCAGACAAATTCCCCATGATGAGTGTTCCCCAGCACAGTATCACAGTGCCTTGTTATAAATACTGTGCATTAACCTGTCTTTCTCAGGCAGGTTCCCCACACCAAGTGTTCCCCAGCACAGTATTACTGTGCCTGGTTATAAATGCTGTGCATTTACCTGTCTTTCTCAGACAAATTCCCCATGATGAGTGTTCCCCAGCACAGTATCACAGTGCCTTGTTATAAATACTGTGCATTAACCTGTCTTTCTCAGGCAGGTTCCCCACGCCAAGTGTTCCCCAGCACAGTATTACTGTGTCTTGTTATAAATGCTGTGCATTGACCTACCTTCCTCAGACGGGTTTCCCACGCCGGGTGTTCCCCAGCACAATATTACTGTGTCTTGTTATAAATGCTGTGCATTGACCTACCTTCCTCAGACGGGTTTCCCACGCCGGGTGTTCCCCAGCACAGTATTACTGTGTCTTGTTATAAATGCTGTGCATTGACCTACCTTCCTCAGACGGGTTTCCCATGCCGAGTGTTCCCCAGCACAGTATTACTGTGCCTTGTTATAAATGTTATGCATTGACCTGTCTTTCTCAGACAGATTCCCCATGCCGAGTGTTCCCCAGCACAGTATTACTGTGTCTTGTTATAAATACTGTGTATTGACCTGTCTTTCTCAGACAGATTCCCCATGCCGAGTGTTCCCCAGCACAGTATTACTGTGCCTTGTTATAAATACTGTGCATTGACCTGTCTTTCTCAGACAGATTCCCCATGCCGAGTGTTCCCCAGCACAGTATTACTGTGCCTTGTTATAAATACTGTGTATTGACCTGTCTTTCTCAGACAGATTCCCCATGCCGAGTGTTCCCCAGCACAGTTTTACTGTGCCTTGTTATAAATGCTGTGCATTTACCTGTCTTTCTCAGACAAATTCCCCATGATGAGTGTTCCCCAGCACAGTATCATAGTGCCTTGTTATAAATGCTGTGCATTGACCTACCTTCCTCAGACGGGTTTCCCATGCCGGGTGTTCCCCAGCACAGTATTACTGTGTCTTGTTATAAATGCTGTGCATTGACCTACCTTCCTCAGACGGGTTTCCCACGCCGAGTGTTCCCCAGCACAGTATTACTGTGCCTTGTTATAAATACTGTGCATTGACCTGTCTTTCTCAGACAGATTCCCCATGACGAATGTTCCCCAGCACAGTATTACTGTGTCTTGTTATAAATGCTGTGCATTGACCTACCTTCCTCAGACGGGTTTCCCATGCCGGGTGTTCCCCAGCACAGTATTACTGTGTCTTGTTATAAATGCTGTGCATTGACCTACCTTCCTCAGACAGATTCCCCATGACGAATGTTCCCCAGCACAGTATTACTGTGCCTTGTTATAAATACTGTGTATTGACCTGTCTTTCTCAGACAGGTTCCGCACGCCAAGTGTTCCCCAGCACAGTATCACAGTGCCTTGTTATAAATGCTGTGCATTGACCTGTCTTTCTCAGACAAATTCCCCATGACGAATGTTCCCCAGCACAGTATTACTGTGTCTTGTTATAAATGCTGTGCATTGACCTACCTTCCTCAGACGGGTTTCCCATGCCGGGTGTTCCCCAGCACAGTATTACTGTGTCTTGTTATAAATGCTGTGCATTGACCTACCTTCCTCAGACAGATTCCCCATGACGAATGTTCCCCAGCACAGTATTACTGTGCCTTGTTATAAATACTGTGTATTGACCTGTCTTTCTCAGTCAGGTTCCGCACGCCAAGTGTTCCCCAGCACAGTATCACAGTGCCTTGTTATAAATGCTGTGCATTGACCTGTCTTTCTCAGACAAATTCCCCATGACGAGTGTTCCCCAGCACAGTATCACAGTGCCTTGTTATAAATACTGTGCATTAACCTGTCTTTCTCAGACAAATTCCCCATGATGAGTGTTCCCCAGCACAGTATTACTGGGTCTTGTTATAAATACTGTGCATTAACCTGTCTTTCTCAGACAAATTCCCCATGATGAGTGTTCCCCAGCACAGTATTACTGGGTCTTGTTATAAATGCTGTGCATTGACCTGTCTTTCTCAGGCAGGTTCCCCACGCCAAGTGTTCCCCAGCACAGTATTACTGTGCCTTGTTATAAATGCTGTGCATTGACCTGTCTTTCTCAGACAAATTCCCCATGACGAGTGTTCCCCAGCACATTATCACTGTGCCTTGTTATAAATACGGTGTATTGACCTATGTTTTTCAGACTGATTCGCCACTACTAGTATTGTGGTGACGTTCTGTGTTATTGACTTGTCTTTCTCTGACTGATTCACCGCAACCAGTATTGCTGTGCCTTGTTATAAACGTTCTATGTTATTGTCTTGTGTCTCTCAGACTGATCCCTCACGACCAGTATTACTGTGCCCTGCTGTACTTCACGGGCAGTGACCAGTTTAACAAGCACATGAGAGGCATTGCCCTAGAGCAGGGATTCACCCTCAATGAGTACAGTATTAGACCCATGGGCAGCACGGGTGAGTGAAGCTAGTACTGGTATCCTATTGGTCTGTAAATGTTTGAATGGAACCTTTCTTCCTTGAATATTTTGATTTTGAACAGCAAGACAAGTTTTCTAATTTGCTTAACTGAAAATGGTGGGAATAACACAACAACATCAACAACAGTTTTCTCATTAGGAAGATGTCAGGCTGGTCTGATACACAAGGCACCTTAGCTGAAAATGGTGAAATATTCTTTAGTGAAAACATATTACATTTAGTGCTTTTCATCATTGACCCAACTTGTTAATACAAGAATCATCCAAGTCCTGCAATCATGCTTGCATGCTAAATCGGAATGGTTTCAAACTTATTTGGCCTTTAGACTTTGCCATAGGACTGAAATTCTGAAATTAAACTTTCGCTGTAGCGGTTCATTTAAGTAGTTTATTAAGTAGATGTCCTTGCCAAAGTGGGCTGGTTTCCTTGTGGCCTTAACATTGTTCTTCCACTCATAAACCTGGGCCCAATTTAAAAAACTACACATAGCACTACGTACACATAACTACCATGGCAACGTAATACCTACAGTACTGGTTGCCATGGAAATTACATCCATGATGGCCATTGATGAAGGGTAATTATGCAATCTTTAATGTGTATACATAAATGTGCCGTGAAGATATTGTATATACTCTGAATGAGTGCATAATAAATGTTGAAATATTAAATCTTCTCTCTAATTGTAAATGTGAATACAGTATGAATCTCTGAACTGAATCTCTCTTGGACTTTGTTGTTGTACAGGTATTCCTGGTGAACCTTTACCTGTATCCAGTGAGGAGGACATATTTGATTACGTAGGAATGAAGTTCAAAAAACCAAAAGACAGAAATTTATGAGGAGTCTTCATTGGCAATCTGGACACAGTTTTGTGTGAGCTTTTCTGTGGATGAAGGACTTGACAAATACAGAGTCATTGTGACACATACATGTATATCATCACTTGTACAGGTTTACATTGTTAAAAAACAAGTATACATATGTACTGTCAAGACCATAAACGGTATAGATTCTTTAAATGCCATTGATTGAATTGATAGAATGCTGATGCTGTAGTGAACATACACTTGTGATAGCTGACAGTTAAGTTACACCAACAAGCTTGTCGTAAGCTTGTTTCGATTTTGTTGACAAAATGTCCCATTGATGTTTTTTTTTTATTATTTAACTACAGTGAAAGGAAATTTTTTGAATGTTAATTGATGTTACATTAATGTAGCTTCTGCCTAGGACAGATCTGTGTTGTTTTACACATTTACAGTATGGTAGTATAGTAGGAAGAATATATTTTTCTGCTCATATGACAACATTTTGTAGGGTGTTGACTTCTGCTCTGGTGCAACCATTACAAAAAAAACTGTTATACACAGAAAGGGTTTACATGTACTTATTGTTTTCAATGAGGAGAGTGGTACAGATTTGACGTTAAGAGCATTATTGCATTTTGGAGTGGTCAGTTCTTCATTTAACAGGAATTCACCATTTTTTGTGGTCACAATCATGCTGTGGCATGTGGCATGCTGTTTTGTAAAATGCTTCTAATTATCAGCTGTAGTTCCATTGTAGAAACGAGTCCATTTTGGATGTCATAGCAATGGTTAGTCTGGTTCCATGGTGTATTCTGCCTACCTTGAATGTGACGTCAGGTACATTACATGGCTATCTGCCCTATGATTGGTCACTTATATATAGTAGCACGTTTGCAGTGGGGGAAGCCTATCAACAAAGTATGGTGTTTGAAAGATTTGTCACAATGCGTTAATGCTAGAATTAGACGTGACAGTGTACAACGCCACTGTGACGTTACAAAGATATGCACAAATAAAACACTGATGGTTACGCGTGGGAAGCAATGACCTAGTGATGATGATGTCACCACACCAGATGCGGTGGTGCAGTGAATTTATACTGTGCCTGCCCCTTGAAGCGATTAGCACCTTGTCATCAGGGGCAGGGAACCAGTGAAAGCGATGTTGAGAAAGTTTGTTTGTTCTTCCAAATACTGTAGTGGCGACAAGGTGAGCAGGGGAAATAACTCCTTCCATGAATCTGGGATTCCCTGTATCAAGGTTCAAACGTACATGCATGTGCATTGGCCAAATATTTTTGCTTGTCCTGTTTTATTACTTAGTTCATGCATTTTTCCAATAAAGCACAGCAGTTATTAAGTAATAAACAGTCCAGATAGCAATGTTTGAAAATGCAATGGATGATGTGTTCCATTTTATATGAATTTGTGGATGCAAAGAGACATTGTTTTGTATTTATGTTTGTACTACCTGTGTCTTGCCACTGTTAACCTAATGAAAGAAATTGATAAATAACGGCATTTAACTTTACATGGCATGCCTGAATTTGTTAAACAGAATAAAACTGTGTAGAATCTCGAATGATACTTGTTGGCTTTTCTGGGATGTGGATCTCACATTTTTTGTGTAGTTGCAATTATGGCACATACCCAGATCATTGTGGTTTCAGACTAAACTGTGTGCATGTGTGATAGTCGTCAGGCCCGAAGTACTCGTATTTAAGTCACCTAATAAGATACCCTCTACGTTGGGTTCATTATGCAGCTTTTTACCCATTCTCATGACTACTTTTTCTAATGCAGACATATATATATTCTATATGCATGGCAAGCATAAGACATACAGTTTTCAAATGCAGTTGTATGAGCAAATCACAGAAAGCTGGGAAAACTTGCTTATAATTTATGATGCTTAGGCACTTTCCGGGGTTTATTTTCAGCGGGGTTGTCTTGCCAACATATCGCCCTTAAGATCCGATGCTCATTCTCAGCATAATTGGAACACTTCACCAGCCTGACATCACACTATTGGAATTATACATGTAAGCCGTGAACCAAACCACTTTTGCCTTTATGATCCCTGGCCCCAGGATCACGAAGTGATGCTAGACTTAAGTCAAAAGTTCAGATTACTAAAACATTGTTATTTCTTAGGTACCAAAGTCAAGATGTTGTCTGGACAATATAAATTCTGGGCAAGTTATTAATATGATGGGGAGCACAACAGCAAGTTTAATGACTAAAATTTTGACTTAAGTCTAAGATTTTGTGACGCCAGGGCCTGAGGCCCGTTTTACAATGCAGTTACAATGTCCAGCCCATTCATTACGTGTTCATTACCAGCTACTTTCACAGATGTCCAACCATCTTGAGCTCGGTGTTGATTAATCTGATTGGTGCTGAACGTTTCCTTCTATAATGATGGTTATTAAGTTTATGGGCAGAGAAAACCAGGGTGTCCAGAGTTAAAAATCCTGAAATGACCAAATTACACAAAAAATTTAGAAAACATTTTCAAAGGAAATGTTCCTGAATTCTGCATAAATTCTGACAACTTTTATCTCTGAAACCATCTCCGTTTGCCAAGTATCTGCCTTACACCTGCAGCCATAGAAGAATGAGGGTGTTGACCTTAAAAATACATATGTATGGAGACAACTTAGTCCAATACTAAATATCAGTATGTAGGCCTGCCATTCTGCAGTAACCAAGGTGTCGCTTGTAAGGAAAAACAATACACAGGGCTGAATAAAACAGAAGATGTATCTCCAAGGAGAGTGAGCAAGTCTTGTTATTTATTGTCTCTGCTGGACGTGTCTTTTTTTTTTTCTTCAAGCAACACCAGAGTCTGCTTTTGACCGGGATCTGACCATAATTTCAGTTACACAATCATATCTGTTATAATTGATCAATCACAGTGATAACTCAGTTGTACACAGGGATGGAAACACAATGGAAACTCACTAGTACACCCCAGCTGTACACAGGGATGACAGTGTCATACACAATGGAAACTTACTGGTACACCTCCGTTGTACACAGGGAAGACACTGCCCCACAAAATGGGATCTCGCTAGTACACCTCAGCTGTACACAGGGATTACAATACAACTTTGTGGTACACTGGGATAACTCAGTTATAAACAGGGATGACTTCACTATACACAACTCTTATTGTACATAGAGACAACTCACTCGGGTATGTCAGTTACACATAAAAATTACTCCATTGTACATTGGTAACCAAGTTGTACACAGTCATAACTCAATTACTGGTATACAAAATGATAACTCAAATTGTACACTGCATAATTTGATCAGTGTTTGTTGGTTGGTACATTTTCTATGTACATGTATCAGTCTTTATTTAGCACATTTGAAAAATTTGGCATGCCATGGAATACTCTGGGACATATGCCATTTACGTGACATATTTGGAACGTTGAAAATACACAACCTGACCTGAAATTCTGTTTAAAATCTTGCCTTCCATGATGTTCAAATGACATGTTTAATGTGTACATGAGTATAATAAAAAAAGTTTTCTAAAAGTTTTTTTCCAAAATTTTTCTTCCAGTCATTTTAAGCAGGAATTATGGCCGATACAAAGGGAAGCAATCAATAATGTTTTGGACAATGTCAGAATCATAGCCTCTACAATTACATGTATCATGAGCATTATAACATGAGAATTTTCGACTATTAAAGAAATCCAGCTCTAACAAGATTTTTTGGTACCCACAAATAATTCATTCACAAATAACATTTCTTACTTACAAAATAAAAATTACATTTGTAAATCAATTTTTTTCAGTAAATTTTTTTCTTGCATTTCTTAAAAATCTGTTAGCACATTTTCCAGATCAACCTTCATGTTGACACATAGGTACCCAAATACCAATAGCACTACTAACAATAAAAATAAAACCCTAAAAATTACAGCACTTTCAAGAAATATACATTTTACTTAAAATTTTGATTTCAAAGCACACCAAGCCCGAATTCCAAAACTTCTTCTCAAAGGTTTACAGTCAATGACAACTGAAAAAATCCATCTCCCTAAAAAGAAATTCATTAAAATACAAAAAAAGCTCGAAGTAAAAATCAGAAATATTTCTCAAATATATTCACATGACTGCAGGGGAAATAACCCACAGATTTACAGAGAGACATCAAAATAAACTTATTATGGCTAATTTTAGAACAATTTTCTTGCATCCTCACAATGCATAAAAATTTTTCTACTGAAAGACATTATTTGCTCAAATCTACCACATTACAAAACCTCTGTTACATCTGAGTGAGATTTTGATTATTGTTTTTTTTTTTCCACTGGAAAGTTAAGTAATAGTCTGTCATTCAAAAACACATAATAATTAGCCCATCAGTATGGATTAGACGTGAGTATCTGGACTGTTCATGACAATGTGAGTATTGCCAGAGCCAGACTTGGGGAAAGTTACAGCCTGCTAGGGACGTAAGAAATGTTCAGTAACATCCCAAAGATATTTTGCAGGCATAATCCATCTGTTTTGATAGGCTCTATATCAGAACTACGAAAGAAACATGGCTTTTTATTTGGCTCAAAAAACACTCTGACTGTTCTTTTTTCTTCAATTACATGTACTCCATCAGATAAACATAACCTTTCAAATAAAGAGTTAAGTTCATTGAGATAATAAAAAACAAAACAAAAACAAAAAAAGTCTAACACTGTCTGCTCATTCAGCAATTACTGGTACATAGACAAAAAGACGCTTCCTTGAAGTAACTTTAACAGTTAAAATAACCAAAATAGTCAAGTGGGGGCTTCTGATAACATTTTGGTACGTGTAAACACTTTGAAATTTGGTGTAAATAAGCCAATAAGGCCTTTAAGTTGACTAAGTGATTTTTAAAGCCATCTTTAAGAATATTTCACTTTCATGATGGCAGTTGATTCTAAGCCCAGTGGTATTTTGTGGAGATATGACAAAGGCACAATGTACATAAAGACACAGTATCAAACATTTGTATTTTACACATCCTGTCATACACTTCTATCTCTTGTTGCAGCCAATTCTATGCCTCAGATTTCCATTAAATTTTACCCAAAAAAACCACAGATTTCAAGCGTTCTTGACCGCATCTAGAAAAAGTATCAACCAATCTGGTCATGTGCATGTATCATTATTTTTATCCTACTGATATTTCAATATCATGGAGGGCAAGAGTAATATTCAAAAGAAAATAAAAGAAAAGACATTTAAATGAAACATTAAAATTGCAGCAAACCACTGAGGCAGCTTTCAGCCTGTTGCATACAGTAACTTCAGCAAAACATAATAAATAAATTTATGGTCCAGTTCACACTGTGTTCAATCTGTCTAGATTTAACTGTTGCTATGTGTTCATTATTTTCACTCATAGTCAAAAAACAAAATATAAGTTTCTTAAAAAATCGCATTTTTAAATTTTGAGTTGTAGGTCAAAACCGGCTTTGTGGAAATGATGTCAGAACTGTCGTACACAAATAAAAGAGTATTCAGTAGATTTAGTGTTTTATGCCAAAATAAGAATATTTCACTTACAGGAGGAGGAAACTGAGAAGAGCCTGGCGGGAAACTACCACATTTTATCAGGCCCCTGGTCTCTAGCAGGGGTAAGTTCCAACCTGTGAACGGGCTTAAATTTTCGGTAACAGTTCGTCGTCAGTATTATTAAATGGAACTACTTTTGGTACCATCATAGCAGATAATACCTGTGGTGGTTGTGGTTGAAGACGTAATTGTACAATGCATTTAAAACAACGCCAAACTGGGTAACACATAAGTCCAAATTGGCAGGAAAAAAAATCCCCCATAAAACATCCATATAGCAGCTAAAGGCTGGGTTGATTGGCAAACAGCAAATGTCATTTAGAGTTGAAGAAGATCATTAAATGGTTGTCATCATGATAGCTATCCTCCATAACCACCTCACAACTTCTAGGTTTCCAAACATTGCAATGTTCACAATAGCTTTCCATGATTTCATCACAGAACAAATTTCTCCAATGTCTGTATGAATTTGCATGTTAAAAAGTTTCTTTTCTGCAGCCAGGTATGTTTCCTGATATTCAAAATCTTCCCACCACTTCAGTTCTCGGAATTATAGAGCTTTTCGTATCAAACAGTTATTTATGTCGCTATTCACCGTCATGAACAAAATTGCTGCAAAGTTGGTTTGATCCGTCACTTGACAAAACACATATTAAGCCAACACCCAAAAATGTCACTGTCAAATAAAAAGTGGTACATGTGAATTTCATCAGTCTTTTCTGTCCTGGTTTTTAATTTATTTACTTTTTTATTTTGACTTCAAGGTTTTTGTTGTTTTTTTTGTTTGTTAATCATGTAGGCAGGAAAGAAGGTCCTGACTTGCACACATGTTCATCAATGCCGTTTCCTTGGCAACAATTGTCAAGTTTCCTGGAATTGCTATTGTCACATTCAGTGAAAAAAATCCTGGACTCATCAATTACATGCAGGTTGATATGACTTGACTGTAACTGACGTGTCAACTCCTGTAGCGACTGCACTGTCAGTTCAGATTCCCTTCATCAAATGGGACACGGAAACTACGTGAAAGGCACCATGGGTAGTGGTTCAAATATCCATTTCAAACTGGGGGTCATCCCCTGCAACTGGTGCTTTAGCCGCCGCTGCTGCTGCTGCTGCTGCTACAAAATAAAAAAAGTATTTTATTTTTTTTTTTATCCGAGTGAATTTATGAAGCAATAGAGTACCTTTTCTGTTGCCATGGTGACTCAGGTCCAAGCCCGCTTGGCAACTGTTCTCTAGTAATACATGAGGACTTCTGGCCGGAAGTTGTTCTGGCAAAAAGCAGGAATGAATAATAGATTGCATAAGACTGAAAGCTTTCCCATAGTGCCATTAATCTTCATCAAACTGTTCGCATAAGAAAGAGGAAATTTCAGTGCAGTTCATGTACACTCTTAATTTGATTTTGGAGTAAAAACTACATTGGTTGGTTTGGCCAGTTTCAAAAAAAGTATAATTTTATTATTCAACACAGAGTAAAGCCTTCAGAATATGCTTGCATAACCACCATGCAAATATGTGCATAGGCTGAAGAATTACAAAATTTCACTGCCTTGTCATGTGATCTTCTTAATTTATGATCATCAAAAACAACTCAGTTGCAAAAAAAAAAAAGGTAAATCTCCATGTAGTTCCACATGCACCTGACAAAATAATATCTAGGTTTACAAGGAAGATTTATATGTGATCAGAAATGATCTTGGCATGTATATTATGACCTTGAAGAGACAAATGGTAACTAGACGATCAAGAGGTGAAAGCAGAGACTGCTAAATGTCAGGAAATGGCCAAATAATATGCAAAATTTAGAAAAGCGTACATAATTTGCCAGGACATTCATAAGAGACAAACCAAAATCCTGAACTCCAAATGAATCTCGCAAGCTCTCATCTCTGTTCACAACATGGCAGTTACCTGGTGTCTTGTTATCTCCGCCTTTGGGCTGCTCACTCCCGTTCTCCTTGGGTGTGCTCATTTCACCAGGGCTGGTCACTCCGGGAATCACAGCCATGTTGGCCGGCGGGCTTCTGGTCAGTGGTGAGTTTCTACACCGCAGGAGGAAGGCTCTATCATAGATCAGCCTTGTGCCTGAGGACAGATAATGTAGTTGATAGTAGTACTGCACAAGTGGAAGGCTCTATCATAGATCAGCCTTGTGTCTGAGGACAGATAATGTAGCTGATAGTAGTACTGCACAAGTGGAAGGCTCTATCATAGATCAGCCTTGTGCCTGAGGACAGATAATGTGACTGATAGTAGTACTGCACAAGTGGAAGGCTCTAGCCTTGTGCCTGAGGACAGATAATGTAACTGATAGTAGCACTGCACAGGAGGCGGCTCTATCATAGATCAGCCTTGTGGCTGAGGATAGATAATGTAACTGAAAGTAGTACAGCACAGGTCGAAGGCTCTGTCATAGATCAGCATTGTGCCTGAGGACAGATAATGTAACTGATAGCAGCACTGCACAGGAGGAGGCTCTATTATAGATCAGCCTTGTGCCTGAGGATAGATAATGTAACTGAAAGTAGCACTGCACAGAAGGAAGGCTCTGTCATAGATCAGCCTTGTGCCTGAGGACAGATAATGTAACTGATAGTAGTATTGCACAGGTGGAAGGCTCTATCATAGATCAGCCTTGTGCCTGAGGATAGATAGGACACAGACCCCCATTACAACTTCCGTTTTTCAGTAGGGACGATTGTAGTTCTGTGTATTTTAGGGTGTAAAGTCTTTTTTTGCTGCCAGCCTGCCGTTTTTGGTGTACAGGTGCATGCTTGGTATCAAAATGATGGAAATTGTCTAAGCTTTGGGCAGGTATGAGTTTTAATGGTGAAAGTTTGAAATTCTGGGCGAGAGGACACAAGGAGACAGGTGGTGATGAGGCCGTGAGTGACGTCCCCTTGGCGTTGCTAGGCACCCCTGCCAGCTGCCGGCATGGATAGGTCCAGATTTTGACGGTCAACCTATGTCAAGATTTTTACAGCTTCTTTCTCACAGGCTGGGCCAGGTATGCACCAAAGCTTATTGGCCTCGGAATGTTTGGGACGGAGCTACAGCGCTGAACGTTTACATTGTCGCTTATGGAAAACTAATGGGGGTCTGTGGCCTGATCTGTCCACTTGTGCCAAAACATGTAATACGTCACTGTGTGCTCAGATCTCGCAGCAGCCTGATAATATTTGGTGGGTACATCTGCGATGTGGTTTGCATTGACATGGAACTTGATTGAGCAGTTTTAAAGCTTTTTAATTCTATATTTTCCCCACATATCCATTTTGTCTAAAAATCGGCTAAAACGCTCTGTGGTCAAGGGTAGTACAGGAGTATAAACAGACTGGAACAAACACAGACAACGTTTCATTGTTCCTGGTTTTTAAAATGTCTCTTTTGGGGCTGACATTTGATAAATAATGCAAAATTTGAGTGCTGCGAGTGAAATTGGAGTATGTGGCTGATAGATAGGGTGGTGTGATTAAGGATGGTCAATAAGGCCTTGCATCACATATAAGGGCCCAGCCTCACACAGGTGGATAAAAACACATCAGCAGATTAATTTACTTGGCTAGAGTAGTAGAGAGGGCCAGTGTGCATTTAATTTACAAACCAAGTCAGGTTCCTCCCATGTGTGCCACCACACACTAGGTAAATGTGCTTCAAATCATCCTGCAGGTCACAAAACATTAAAAACAGGCATCTCTGCTGCAACACTGTCTGCTGTTTTGGGCATAGACTTGAAGTGGACAAGGTAAATTTTCCTCTTTAAACTTAAAAATAAACCACTGTAGGCATGTAGTTTTCATTGCATGTGTATATTCATTCCTCTGACAAGTTACATGTGCACTCACACAGTATGTGTGGCGTTGGAACAAAAATGATCAATTTCAAGTTTCTAGCATACATGTAAGTGTGATCTGTTGGAATATTGCCCTTGTGAAAATGAGTCTCTGCCCCACCAGGTGTCTGTTTCTCCACCAGAACATAGTACGCTGTTCCTGCGACATCTCAAGGAGTTTTTGTTTTAGTATCTGGCCCAGTGTGGCATCCACCTCCCTGGGCAACTGGGATTTTTTTTATGTTTCCAATGTCCTCACACACAAGTTAGAAATTAGACAGCTACATATGGCTTTCACATCCTAGTTTAATACCTACTGAGCTTTCGTCTTGGTTTCCCTCTTTAGATCTTGTCTCCCAAACATGGCGTCAGTGAACTTTGCCTGGTTTATGCATATACTGAACTGGGATCTACCTAGGTGAGTGGGGTCTGCTAGCCGTTCAGCTTCCTCAAAGGCCTAACCATTCGGATGCAGTATTCCACTCCCTTGGCCGACCTAGAATCCCCGTCATTGGTCCGGTACTAGACCATGACACATACCCCTCCAGAACCCCCCCCCCCCAACCGGGGAAACGTCACAGGTTTCTCATATATGTACGGACAGTTTGAATGTCCATTCCTCATGCCCACCCAGGAACACCCAGTGTAGAACCTGATTACGGATGTAATTTCTCACTGATTATTTGAGGATTTCTGTGTTGTTACAGGTTAAAAAGTATAGCTTTTCTTCTCTTCTTGGGTCCCTTCAACATGTCTTGGGAGGGTTGCCTTGCTGACTGTCTGAATGACCAATGTGCATGTACTGTGTGGCTTTATTTTTGTAAGTGGCAAATTCATATTTCTCCCCTCTACTTATCTCTTGTAGAGTGAGTGAGTGAGTGCTTGGGGTTTAACGTCGTACTCAACAATTTTTCAGTCATATGACGACGAAGGAATCATTAGGGTGCATGTACGTGTAATGTGGCTTCTTGTTGCAGGACGGATTTCCACCGCTCTTTTATTTAGTGCTGCTTCACTGAGACGACTTACCGAAGGCAAGTAAGCAGCCCCGCCCGAGCCATTATACTGATACGGGTCAACCAGTCGTTGCACTATCCCCCTTCATGCTGAATGCCAAGCGAGGAAGTTACAACAGTCTTTTCTTTAGCCCTATCCATGGAAATTGTGCCTATGAGCATTTCTATATCAATTTGGATGCATATGTTTACTTTGATGGTGATCAAAATGTACTTTTCTGGAATTCTGAAACTCCGCTTTGCTACCCACCTGTATCACTTTAAGTCAAATTTTGCACAAAGTTGCTAAAAGGTATGTCCTATATTTTGTAAGTGAATTGTCAGATAAATTACCTGTCTTTTGATATATATTTTGACACTTTTGGCTTTTAAGTATTTTCTTAACACTGCTGTAAACAAGAAAATCTACTTGAAAATCCATAATTTTCTATATGTTTGTCAATGGTAAATGTAAAATACTTTGTCATTGGAATTTTTTCATTTTTCTTGCAGATATACATACCAGCTTTCCAAAACATTTGACCTGGTTGAGATATTTTGAACGGTATGTGCACTACAGAGCTTTGAACTTCGTGCTTGAGGACGGACAAACAGACACATTTCCAAGATAGGGGTACCCCAAGTTAAATTCCTCCTACTCAAAAGTTTTTGCATGTATCAAGCTGTAACTTTATGTGTGAGGTTTAGAGGTAGTAAGCATTATGTGGTGCAAAAATTATTGATTTTGAAAAAAGTTGGCTGGTGTGATAGGACACAGACCCCCATTACAACTTCCGTTTTTCAGTAGGGACGATTGTAGTTCTGTGTATTTTAGGGTGTAAAGTCTTTTTTTGCTGCCAGCCTGCCGTTTTTGGTGTACAGGTGCATGCTTGGTATCAAAATGATGGAAATTGTCTAAGCTTTGGGCAGGTATGAGTTTTAATGGTGAAAGTTTGAAATTCTGGGCGAGAGGACACAAGGAGACAGGTGGTGATGAGGCTGCGAGTGACGTCCCCTTGGCGTTGCTAGGCACCCCTGTCAGCTGCCGGCATGGATAGGTCCAGATTTTGACGGTCAACCTATGTCAAGATTTTTACAGCTTCTTTCTCACAGGCTGGGCCAGGTATGCACCAAAGCTTATTGGCCTCGGAATGTTTGGAACTGAGCTACAGCGCTAAACATTAACATTGTCGCTTATGGAAAACTAATGGGGGTCTGTGGCCAGATAATGTAACTGAAAGTAGTACAGCACAGAAGGAAGGCTCTGTCATAGATCAGCCTTGTGCCCGAGGACAGATAATGTAACTGATAGTAGTACTGCACAGGTGGAAGGCTCTACCATAGCACAGCCTTGTGCCTGAGGACACATTTAATGTAGCTGATAGTAGAGCAGCACAGGAGAAAGCTTCTAACGTACCGCATAGTGGAACAGTGGATGAGAAAGGCTCTATCACAGATCAGCTTTGTGTATGTGGACAGTTACTTTAACTGATAGTTGTATGACACAGGAAGAGGGCTCTACCATAGATCAGTTTTGTGCCTGATGACAGATAATATAACTGATAGAAGTTCAGCACTGGAGAATGGCACTTTCATGGATCAGCTTTGTGCACATGGACAGATGATGTACATGTAACTGATAGCAGTACGCAGGATAAAGGCTCTACCATCGATCAGCATTGTGCATGAGGACAGATAATGTAACTAATAGTAGAACAGCACAGAGAAAGGTTCTAATGTAACTGATAGTAGTTCAGCACTGGAGAAAGGCTCTTTCATAGATCAGCTATGTCCATGTGGACAGACAATATAGCTGATAATAGTACTGCACAGGAGACCGGCTCTTTCATAGATCAGCATTGGGCATATGGACAGATAATGTAACTGTTAGTCATACAACGCAGGAAAAAGGCTCTACCATAGATCAGTTTTAACAGTATAGCCCAGGACCATACAACAGCCTTGTGCCCGAGGACAGATAATGTAACTGATAGTAGTACAACGCAGGAGGAAGGCTCTACCATAGATCGACCTTTTGCCTGGGGACAGATAATGTAACTGACAGCAGTACAGCGCAGGAAAAAGGTTCTACCATAGATCAGCTTTGCATGGGGATGATGTAACTTACAGCTGCACAGAGCAAGAGAATGGTCCTACCATAGATCATCTTTGTTCCTGTTACCGGCCCCGCTAGCACAGTTCGGGAGTGGTAAATCCAGGGTCAATCCTGGGTTGAGTCACTCCTAAGACTTTAAAAGAGGAAGTTGCAGCTTCCTCGCTTGGCGACAAGCATGTAGGGGATGGTGCAATGACTGGTTAACCCGTATCAGTACAATGGCTTGAGCGGGCAGCTTACTTACCTTTGGTAAGGCATCTCAGTGAAGCAGCACTAGATAAAAGAGCAGTGGAAATCCGACAAGGAGATACATTACATGCATTCTAAGGATTCCTTCGTTGTCATGACTGAAAAATTGTTAAGTACGACGTTAAACCCCAAGCCTTCACTCACTCTTTGTGCCTGGGGACAATGTTTCTGATAGTAGGAAAGCTCCATCATAAATATTTCCATTGTGAAAATCATTCTAAGTATACTTGTACATGAAATTACAATTCCCTCAGAGTCAGTTCTAGTGATTCTAAAGCCAACAAGTAGTACTGTAAGTCAACAATCGCCAAAAACAAAGTTAAAAATGGTTTCACAGTCAATGACCACTGGAAAATACTTGAATACTTGAAAAGGACACCTGGAGAAATGATTTTCATGACATTTCATACTACAGTGCTAAAGAATGTACATCTTTACTAATGCTAATTTTGTGGATTTCCATACTGCCCTTTTAACTAGAAAACTTTAAAAACATGAAAACATGGATAGGTAATTGTATAATTTGATGTTTATCCACCTGTCCCTGATTGAATATTTAAAATGGAGACGAATACAGGTAAGTAGGCTTTTGAGCGAGCATGAACGGCTTACACGTGTCTACAATCTCTTTCAGGTTAACACAGTACACACACGTTTTAACAACACACCAATTCACACCTATTACCGGTACACATACATCCTGTTCAAATTGCTTACAAGGGCAGAAAAAGTATGTCCTGTTTGTTAATGTTATAAAGATTAATATCTTGAAGTAAACAAACATAAATTTGTTTACACACACAGCATTATACCTTCTTCCAAGACTGAAAAAAAAAACACTTGTTTTAAAAGAGGATAAGTAATGACCACAAAATTTCATACTTTTCCGCTTTAATTTAGGTTAGCTGAAACCACTTTAAAGAAAATTGGCTGTGTCTGGTTTACAAAAGACAAAACAATTCAAAATAAATCTGCAGGCTTACAGCCTTTGCAGATAAAAAACTTCACATTAATAAATGTTTTCTTTTCTTTCTCCACGATGCATCTGAATGGCATAGATCATCACAATTTCTTACATAATTTATTTTCCATCTGCTGGAAACGCCGGCAGGTCGATATATTGTGCTGATATTAAATATACCATAAATTTTATCCATTTTTTCCTGATTCTGAGAGACCTATTGATTTTAGAAAGGTGTTTTGTTGTTTGCTTGGAATATGGGATGGTATTCTACTGAAAAATTGGAAGTTTCAGCACCAAAAATAACATTCTGTTACATTTATTTGCCGCCTAAAAATGACCTTTTGAGGACGAAATTTTAGGTCATTTAGGGTATAACATGTTCATCCAAGCAGACACTGTTACATGTTAAAACTGGCTGACACAAATATACATTCACATGTAAATAACACAGTGTCACGCTATCATACCTGAGTGACTGGGTTTGACAAACCAAGCCACAAAGGTATGTTATGTTCAGGCATTAATGAAATTCACGAATATGAATGAAGCAATCAATTTTCAAACCAACTTAATTAACAGACATGTAATTATAATCTAATATACACACGTGTGTAATGCAGAACATATCCAATACAAAAAAATTGCAAATCATGAAAGAATTATACGCTGATTACAGCTGTTTATTTATCTCATTAATTCCTATATCCTAATTCTTCTAATTATTGGGACAGATATTAGTGCTGAAAGCAGAATATTACTTGTCTATCCCAGCTTTTTGGAACAGTAAAGATATGAATATGTTGTTCATCAGATGGTCGCCCTATGTGAGAAAAAAGAAACTAAATATTCCTGCTACAATTACATGTATTTTGGCTAAAGAGATCAGACGAGGTGGTCCAAAAATTAGAAGAATAAGGTACTGTACATACTAGGCTTTCAATGAACTTAAAACCAATATAGAAAATACAGAGCAAATAAGTAAAACTTTAACCTTATAAAATTAGAGTATGCCCCCAAAGATGCTGTATACATGTTTGTTTGAAATACTGATCACACATGATAACAGCTAACAGAATATATATCCATGTGAATCCATGTGTATCAACTCATAATGAGTATTTTTATGACACACAAGACTCAGTTGCCAAGTCACTTTGATGTGGACTAATTTCAATCCAGTGGGTTTCCCCGGTTTCCTCCTGCCACAATGCTGTCCGCCGTTGTATAAGTGAAATATTCTTGAGTACGCGAAGAACACCTATCAAATAAATAACAAAATAAATTTCAATAAACATCCTTACACGGTTTGAGAAATTCAAGATTATACTGCCTGGCTCTTTTATGCGATGTGTCACTGGGAATATGATTCCATTCCACTGAATTCAATTCAATTCAATTATCACTACAAATGTATGCAAGACACATATTCTGTGAGCTACATTGTGACGTCATTAAGCAGGAATTCCCATCTGAGTGCATTTTCAGAAGTGTACTGAACTGAACCCAGGGTGTCCAGATCAGTCTGCACTAATGAGCACTGGAAGGCGGTGTGTCAGTGGAAAATCTATTTAGATTTAATGCGAATCAATTACAGTTGATGCAATTAAATAAAACCATATTTGGTGTGTCAACGGCATAATGGGTGTCACATCCGCACGGGCGTGTCACAACAGTAGCAAATTGTGGCACGGACAGATTTGTCTTAATATAATATACAACAACATAGTACATGTGTTAATATTATAAACTGTAGCTTCTGTAAACTTTCAAACTTGAAACGGCTTTGCTGAATTGGCCATAGTTTCTTCATAACTACTGTAGCCACGAGTATGTGCCACAAAAATATATACATGTACTAGTAACCCTGGATTGAAATTCTACAGTTCATCTACTACTGAAACTTGTACTGCACCCTCTCCGGAAGGAATCTTTCTACACCTTACACGTTTTTTTAGTCACATTGCTATAAATTATGTTTAATTACTCACCAAAATACCCCTTTACTCTCTCTCTCCCCCCCTTATATATATATATATATATATATATATACTTTCAGTTCACTTTGCATACAAACACTATATATTTTACACCAAAGCAATGTTGTTTATTTGTTCACTTCAGAACAACACTTGGTCTCCTTACATCACTTTCACTACAAACTAGTTCACCTATTACATGTACTTTAACAAAAGTAACACAATCTGTTCTACATTCACCACAGTTTGACCTAAGCTATTAAGCCACACAAAGTTTGTAAACAAAGTCATTTAACACTAATGCCATCAGCTGTTACTTTAGGTACGCACATACCCTATTAGCCAAAACTGGGTCAATATATCTGTACAACTAGGGCAAAACTGATAGCTGACTGTTTACCACACCTGAAAACATGAGACTGGTGTAAAGCGAACAAATAGCATCTGACTTCAGCCACTGGTCTTTAACAGTTCACTGACATGACATATTTTACATGTCAGAGGTCACAAAGGTCAAGTGTGCAGATAGAGCCCATTATAGGAGAGCTTTGTGACCTTTAAAGGTTGAATACATAAATTGTACCATGATAATTAGGCTAATACGGTTAATAACCTACATATATAAAGGTGCAGAGCAGTTCCTTTATATAATTCTCTTAATTAGTGCAGCCGATCAGGTCTTTGGTTGGTCTAGATTAGCACACTGAGAGGGAAAGATATGTTAACACACTGAGAGGGAAACCATAATAGCACACTGAGAGGGGAAGAATGTCAACACACTGAGAGAGAAATCAGGTCAGCACACTGTGTAGGAAATCATACTCATTGCCAGCCTAATAAACAAACTAAACAAAACAAAAATAAATTAAAAAAAAAAAACACAGTCCAAAAATTTACAATCTAGAAACAAGCAAATAATGCCAATTCCCTACTCCTGCCAATCTGCATTATTTTTGACTGCATGATCGAGCTGGGGTCTAAAAAATCTACACACTAATCGCAAAAACAAAAAGACAATAATTTAATGTAACTCGGCCACAACAAAGCTAAGAGAAGTGGGACACAGAGAGTTGTGGGTGGGTGAGAGGACATGTGGGAGTTGACAGTCAGCTCTAAACAAATACCTCCAGCATGAACACACTAACCTCAAAACAAGTCCAGCAGCATAGGTCAGGCTAAAGAAAAACAATATAGGTGTATGTTCATGCAGGCATTTTTAGTAACCCACTCTGGTTATGTCCCTAAAATGGGATGGTCAATTTTGCATGTGAAAATACTTATTAAATTTTCATATTTTTTCCTTTTATGACTGAACAATTGACCCGAGAATTTTTCTTCCTTAATTTCAGAAAGCATATCCACTGATAAAAAAGTAGGAATCTGTTTAGGGAAAGAAATAAGACTGATTAAAAAATACTTAAGGTGGAATCATCGTTATTTCATTAAAATATGTCCTCATAAAAGCCTGCTTAAATCTCCTTTAAAATTCTGACACAATGTAACATGAAAGTATGTAGAATTCTTATAACAACAAAGAAGGAAAAAAAAAATTAAATGTATTTATCCCATAGAAGTGTGCAGGATTCCACTTGTCTTCCACCAACAGCATACAAAGCACCTCAGACAGTTCACCAGTAACATGCCAGAAGTTGGTGGTTTACTTCGGATACCCTGGTTTTCTCTACGTAAGCTAGGTGCCATTTATTTACTTATTTGGTTTTTGTTTAATTTTTCACGTACGCGATAGTGGTCAGTCTTATGGGTGAAGGAAATTGGAGTTCCTAAAGTAAACCACCGACCACTGGTAAGTTAATGACAGGCTTTATTACATGTGACATACAACTATAATCATATGCACATCATATCGGTGGAAGACAGGTGAGCTTCAACTAGGATTGGGTATGTAAGTTATGAGCAATAAAAATGTAAGTTCTTACCTATGAATAAAAAAGTACAGAAAAAATACAAATAAAAATGAAATTGTTGACATTAAGATGATCAAAAGAATTCCTAGATTGTCATCTGCATGTAACTGAGCGTTTATAAGAAAAATGTGATATACACTTACATGGATCTTATGGCTGTTCACTGAACTCAACTATGTATAGTATTATTTTCCATACTTTACACAGGATGTTTTACTTTATGGTATGTACAATTTGGTAAAATTTAGGGTATGGGTCAGGGTGGAATAGCTTTACCACAGAAAATAGCAGTAAATCTGAGCAGTTTTCCTGTGAAAAATCCTAGTGCCTGACCAAGAATGTGAAAAACTTTTCCACAAAAAAGCCATATATTACTTCACCAGCTGAGCAGATGCTGGATTTGAACTCACAACAGCAATGGTCTTCTACCATTTATTCTTTTACTTCCTGAATAAATGGACATTCATCATTTTATTCTTCAGTCAAGGAAACCTGAACACTCACACTGATTATATCTGTTCATTCAACAATCATGGTGCTTAATTGTCAATTAAGAAAAATACATGGAACTTCTGAAAGAGCATTGCCAGATATTTAAAAAATGCATACACAGTCCTACTAGTCATATACCTGCATACACAGTCCTACTAATCATATACCTACATACACAGTCCTATTAGTCATATATCTCTAATAGGTAGGTAACTTAACTTCCTGGTCAATTTTATATGAAAGGATTTGCTAAAGCATATGCCCATTATATTACTACACAGTATGTTTCTCATGAGATGACATGTAAAAACATTAATTACATGTAGGTTATAATTTGAAATTAATACTCAACTTATCCATTTATTAAGTCACACTATAACACCTGTGTTTCTGTTTAAATGCACATGGCCATGTGCCATAGGCCCTACATTAATGTGGTGATAATTACCATAATACATCTACTGTATCGTAGATCATGATTCAATGGGCTGCAAAAAAAAAACAAATTAAAAATGGAAGAAAGCACATGCGTATCATTTTATATATCAACGCCTTTATCAACAAGTATTCTGATAAGCAAATGAACTTCCGACAACAATCTGTTCCCAGCCAGCTTGATTTTTCGACATACAAACTTCACTAGTATAGAGCACGTTGTGACCAAAACAACATCATCGCCAAACCTCGTGACGCCATGTTGTTGCTAGCATCAGCGACGAAAAGGATCCCAACTGTTGTATTACAGCAAACATGCCAGGGATTCATGTCACACATAAACACACACAACAATGCAACATCTCAAACGCTCTACACATATTTAAACTTCGGTTTGCATATGTTTTTAAACCCGTCCTACCTCCTGGAGTTGTAGAAAATATGGTGCCACCTGGAGTACTGCTGTAGTCATGTGGAAGTTGGCTCGGGTCATTGATAAGGATTCTCCGCGTTGGAATTGATCGACTTTTTCCCGATTTTATGGGAGATCCAGCCGCCGACATGATGGCAGAACTCGTCGACCAAAATTCACCAGCCAAAGGCCTATGACACTCAGATGGTAACAGTTCTTTGCGTGTCACTATTTACCTCCACACCAGCCCTTTCGTCACTTCGTAAACAACCTCGACCTTCCAGCATCGGAGCACTTCGATAATCTCCGGAACCACATTGTTGACAGTATTTTTCCCTGGACGAAGGGACGTAACGGACGATTTGCAAACGGAATATACAAGTATGTCGTAGTTGCCTCCCTTTGACCACGTAGACCAGATAAAACCGGCCGTGAGGCTGGTAAAGTTCCTGATGTTCTTGAGTAACCTTGCTTTAACGGTTTAAAAATTAAACGATAAATTAAGCAAAAATGGATGAACAACTACTATATCTATGGCCAGTGTTCACTTACTGCTATAAACTCATCAGTAAACTTTTTCTTCAACCATAGGCCGAACGTTCAAACCACTGTGGTTCGACTGTGGACTTAGTAAGCACCAACAATGCACAGTCTGGCGATGAATTCGGGTTGTTTAAATGCAGAAACGTGCAAAAGACTCTATATATAAACTTACATGTGAAATTCTATCGGTCAGACATCAGTTAGGGATCACCTTTCCATGTACTTGCGCAGGAGCATTCAAATTGAAATAATCACATTAAAACACAAATGACAAATAAGTAGAATTCAAATTCCCAGAAAAAGGTCTGGTCGTAATTTAGGGAACTATAATCATGCCATTAAGCACGAAGCATATGCCTAACACGGAAAATTATGATCGAATTTATATTTCTTTTTGCTCAGCAGTATGTAAATTATCTAATTATGAGTATAAATAACTGAATACAAATTCCAGCCCATGATCATTGATCTCACCGCCAATTAAGCGTCCAGGCTTGATCAGTTTCAATAGGCCTACTGTTTTCAGAACCAGTATATATAGTTTACATAAACACAATATGGGGATAGACACGTACCAGCGAAACTTTACTCACTGAAGAAAAGAAGGTTTAAAGGGTAAGATTAACTTAATTCAGCCATAGAAATTCACCGATAATTATCCATTGTCCTCAGTTGACATCAAATTTAAGCTGTTGTGATTCTACATATGTCCCGCTGCATTGGGTTTCACTGGAATTGAGACGTACCGAGGCAAAAAAAGTGTTCCCATGCCGGGAATCGAACCCGGGCCGCCTGGGTGAAAGCCAGGAATCCTAACCACTAGACCACATGGGAATACGAATTACCCTGGTAAGAAAAGTGTAGCGTTCATCAAAGTGTGTACACACTGGTTTCTTTCACCTTTGCATTGATTCTTTTGCCCACGTATGGATCAGTATGGCCACGTGTGTATCTGCTTTCCCACTAATGCCACAGCTTGCGCTGTGTATCGTAGGCCTATTTATTTTGACTGCCGAACAGGTACAAAATAAATGATGTGATAATCCAAATGCAGAGAGCTGTAGAGTTTATCACCAATGCACAATATTTGTACAAGACATGCTCTTTCATTTATTTATTCATTTATTCAATGCCTTTTCCTTTATGGCATTATTTGGATAAATATATAAATATGTAAAATATATATAAATGAATTGCGTGGCAATATATATATATATATATATATATATATATATATATATATATATATATATATATATATATATATATATACCTGTAACACTGCACTCAGCCTCGCCGTCTATACCGGTATATTTAACAGCTTATTATCGAGTTGTTACGTTAGGTCTATGAACATTCTAAACTTTCATTTTTCTCTGTTTTTTTGTTTTTTAAGGTTATCAGGCTAATGTGATTCTTGTTTCAACGCTACGAGCGGCTTAAACCAGATGATAATTTTGCTGAACTTCATGATTTTGCTCGCATGAGGTCACATTGCCGTGATTTTATGGGCCGTTCACCTACAGTATAGCACATGTGTTAGACGCAGCCTATAGAGTTGAGACGAGTTGTACTGGGTTATTACAATAGGGTTAATAAGTGCATCCTGTTCATTCATGTTCTTTTTTTCTTCTCTTTTTGACAGCAGAAGGTACACATACGTGTAGTATTAACTATAAATAAAGAGATTAAAATAGGTTTTAAAAATATGTCAATACAGCTCGCCAACACTTTAATATAGGCTACAAGTTGTCAATCATGCATTGTCTGTTACAGTCTGAAATTATTTCACAATTAAAACAGATTGAACTTTAAAGATATCCAGGCATCTACACAAATTATTCATTTTGCACTTATTTATTTAAGATTTTGTGGGCGAGCAAGTTAACATGCCTGCGTGCATTCCAGGTCTCAACGAACGTTCCATGTAGAAAGTTATTAAGTTAAAATGAAGTGTAGACTGTTGGTTTGATCTTAGAATAAATTAAGTATAACAAGTAACTTTAGTTTAACGACAATGACAATGCATTATTTTCTTTCGAATTCGATTAATTTATTTGATTTGTGACCAGATATCTCTTTGTTTTCTTTCACACTACTGTATCAATGGGCAATTCAGCAGGTCACTGCAAAAATTGCTGGGTGTTTCAAACACTGAATCTGGATCTATATCCGGAAAACACATCGAAACGAAGGCAAAACGTATCAACAATATAGCATTTAAATACATTCAAAGGCTACGATTTGCACTTAAAACTCAATATGGTTTGATTGTCTTGTCCTGGAGGGATAGACTTTTGCGGGAAAATGAGTGTTGTTACAGTTGAAAATGTTTTCCGATAGTACAACTATTCCTAAATTTACACATCGCCAAATGATGATGGCCTTGCGCACTTTACGTCATCCGGGGAACAGAAATATGGTACTTTTGTGATGGCGGTCAAGGTGGCAACTGATTTGATCTGAAAATCGTGTATGGGAGAGAATAAATAGGTAACCATATGTTTAGAAGTACGGACCGTACGTATTTATTCCACGTTAAATGTTAATAATGCAGAATGTTGGAAAAACTAACGACGGAGGGAACAATACGGACTTGAAAACCTTGCATGTTTGTGAAGGAAATCGAGCTCAGACGTCCACTCTTGATGAGAAGTCCCAAGACTCCCCAGTCTCGAACTTCATGCCAGAAATGTCGGGAAGTGATGACGAAGATGTGTCTGAGGTATGCTATGGCCATATGTACCCTAATGATCAGAATTTTACATGGCACCCTGAAATGTTACGCATGCTCTCTCTGCTTTTCACACCTTAGTCAGCATGCCTGCGAACCATGTGACCACCGACGTTTGACGGGAAATTTAGAGTGAGACCCGTTGTGTTGTTTGTTTTCGGTATCATCCGATGATATTTAAAAAGGTGTCAGTGTACCCATCCAACATTGACAGCCCAGTTTCATTTAATTCTATATCCGGTAGTACCTCCATTCTTGTCTTGATTGTCGCTCAACTGTACATGCCTTAAGTTTGTCCACTGACTCCTTGATCTCAGTGCTCACACCTTCAAATGCAAGTAGACATTTTCATTATCAAAGGTCAGTTTACAAACATAGATTTAAAAAAACAGTAACAATAGGCCTAAATCTTCTATTGACTACTTGTTGGTAATAATTGATACATTACTTTTCAAATGCTAACTTTTAGCATTTAAGAATGATTCAGGTATGTGAAAGCAAAATAACTGTATGTTGGGTGATTGTGTTGATTTGACTTCATACCTATCATTGGATTTGCAGTGGTAATTTTGCCTATTGATTTTATGGACTCAGTGGTACTGATTGGCCAAGCTAAACCAATGAACAATGTGTACATGAATATGGCATACTGCTATGTATGCTTTGGTAACTTTCACCCGTATCAATTGACCTGCTTCTGTGATACTATGGTGACCACCTTTATCCATTGATTTTCATGACTTTAGAAGAACTGTTAACTTGAATAGGAAAAATTGTTGCAAAATATGACTTTACCTACTACTCCTGACTCAGTCAATGAAAGTAAATTAGAATGTATAATAACACGATAAGAACTTGTTTCTGAAGTTAAAACATGAGCTTCGTAGACATTTGTTTGAGTGTTGATATAAAAGTATTGTTCATGGATTGGTCGTTGTGGGTTTTGAATTAGTTTTGTTGGTTTTGGTTTTAATGTTTATGATGAATCATGTAGTATAATTTGAAAGCATGTGTGTTTTGGTAGATCCATTTTATCGCCATTTGCTTCATTTTGGCTTCAGAATGTCAAAAAAAACTTTGACTTTGTAGTCTTAAAGGTATCACCCCAACGATCCTGACTTACAGATTTTTATGGTCGGTCAAAAATTGTCATTCTTCATTAATGTTGCAAATCTCCTTGAAATGGATCATGAGATGGTTTCAGTCAAATGTAGTTGATTGCCACTGTATGAAAGTGCATGTAGTTTTGTGCATGCAAAAAGGTAACAAAAGCAAGAATAACATGCGTTCACATTGAACCTTTGCAGTCTAGTTTGAAGATCAGTGGAAATCTCTACAGACATTGGTTGACTAAGTGGCCTTCTTTGAGCGCTCATTCATGAGCGAACATTTTGCCTCAGTGTGTATTTTTAGTTTTGCATCGTAAATTATGGATAACTATCAATTCATGTGTAAGTTAGTGATCAAGATATAGATGTTTATTTGTGGCCAAAAATATGTATGAAAAAGTTTAGTTTATGAATATACAAAGCTGTGGCATCAGCTCCAGGTTCATTTTAACCAATCAGCATTGTTGGGGAATACCTTATTACAATATTGATGTTACTGCAGAAGTTAAAGGCAGCTAGTGTTTTGATATCTGTTTCTGTTCTCATATCCTATATGAACTTATATTTCTTCTTTGTTTATAGTCCTTTAATAAGCTGCATGCACTTAAATATGAATGTAAATCATGATGTTTTAAACTGAATTATTTTATTTAAATGTATTTTAACCTTTCAGGTGGAATCATTTATCCTTGACCCTGAGGAGATAGAGGATGGGGAACAAATGATCCAGGCCTCCAAATTCCTTCTTCCAGCTGAGAGCATGGAGGGGGCGGATTTGAGGACTGTGGACCCTGAGACACATGCAAGGCTGGAGGCATTGCTAGAAGCTGCTGGTTAGTAACTGATCAGTCATTTCGTATTCAGATAGTTCTGACTCGCATACTGAAGCGCTTAAGTTGCCTCTGTAGTAAATAAAACCTTGCATTACATCCACTGCAGACTTGTGTTATGAAGTCGAAAGTTCAAACCTGGTTCCAGTCCATTATTTTCTGCAACTTGATGGGCCAGTATGCTGTACTTTTCCTCTGGTGTTACAGGTTACTTGTAAGGCATCCTGTCTGTCATTTTAAAACTCGGACAGATTACTAATTTTTCTTAATAGACTTTTAGCCTCTTTATAAACATGCTTTTGCTGTAACTCGTGAATATGTTCTAAAGGTTGAAAGGATTTTTTTGAAGATTATTTAAGTCAGTTGTTTCTAGGGCATTATTTGGTGTTTGCTATTAATGAAATCCTACATTTTGTGAAGCCTTGATGATGGACTGAGAAAAGTTGCTTCTGGTATAAGATTTCATTCATGGTGCACTAATCATTATATGTCCACCTCTCTCTCATTACAATGCTGTTGTTGGGGTACAAATCTGACTCCCGTGTTATGAAAGTGAAGCATAGATTTTGCCAGATTTGAAATGAGAGAGTCTCATTTTCAAGTTTCTCCTATTTTTTTCCTTGTCTCTCCCATGTTAGTTTTGTCAGAATAGGGTGTTTCAAAGACACTGAGACGCTAAACCTGAAGTGAAGAGTGTTGTATGGACATAGAACATAACATAGAAACATAAATAGTGTACTGCTGGATGCTAACAGTAAACGAAATAACCTGAGAATCATGCTTTTCATGTAATGAATTAATTATGTGATATACAAGCTTTTGAGCGCAAAAAATGAACCAATTCATGAGGCTTTCACACAGGTGTGTGGAACAACAGTTGTGTGAAAAATTTATGAACGTGTTTGTATTAAAGCAGGTGTTGTAATGAAGGTTGTTACAATGAGGGAGCAGTGTATATTTGAGGTTATAAATTAATGTCACAGGTTGACCCTCTCTCTCTCTGTTTTCACTTCCACATCCGCAGAGATTTTAAAAATTTGACTCTGGGAATGCAATAACATGATGGCCTTCAGGGGAAGTTTTGACCATCTGTGATAATATCTCTGTGGATTTATAAACAGGTTACTATGGTGACCATCTGGCTTTCTGACACAACAGATTCTGCCATACATTATTTGGCATTATGTAACTTTACCATGATAGACTAATTGATAAGCTTCTTGATTTGACCTTTTCATGCTCATATTGTACAAATTTGCTGAATTGTGTGTGATGGCCAAGGGTTACAGCGCCTGAAAAATGCTGAACCACATTTTGCCACCCGCCACAATCCTGGTCACCATCGCATAAGTGAAATATTTTTGAGAACGGAGTAAAACACCAATCAAATAAATAACTAAATGCTGATCCATGTGATGTAATTATTTTTTCTCTCAGCAAATAAATCCTGGTCATGTTTTCGCGCTTATTGAGAGTTCATCATGAGAGCCAGAGTAAATGAGTTCTAGTCATCATGTCACTTTGACGTGTCCCCTCGCTCACATGCCACAAACTATGTATGGTGTCTTGTACTTTCCATCACAGTAAACAAACACATGATATGTAACTACGGAGCCACTACACTGGACATGATGGATATGCTAATGGATTTACCATAGACAAGCCATTTTCAACTACCTGTACATTGTCTACTTGGGAGATTTGGAAAGCTGTGAATAAAAGCTGTTGTTAGATTAAGACTAGAGCATCTTTCAGTGACCATATCCTTATGTGTGATATATATCCTAATGTGTGAACCTGAGGATCTTACAACTGATAATTACCTGCGGATGGTCATGGGTTTCCCCCAGGCGCTGTCCGGTTTCCTCCCACCATAATGCTGGCTGCTGTAGTATAAGTGAAATATTCTTGAGTATGGTGTTAATCACAAATCAAATAAATACAACTGATAATTTGAATTTTGATAATTGTGATGATAAAATATTGTAAATTTGCAGCTGTAAATCATACTAAATTTGATATCAAATAGGGAAGGATAGTCTGGTCGGTGTGAGGGGTTAAGGTTGTGAAATTGATGGAATGATGCTGAGTGTTGCACCTGTCCCAACAAACTCAACATCATTGTAACTGAAGATTTAACGTGAGAACAACAAGCTGTTTTAGATGATGGTGAGTTTTCAGACTTGATCACATGCTGGAGCTAACGATATATTTTTGTTTTGAGGATAGGTTATCTTGGTGGATAACTACTTCTGCTCTGGGCATTACATGTATTTACATGTCATTGCAGTCTGGTTAGCACAACCTGTGGGCTGATTAAGTGACATTATTCTTGATCACAGATTATAGAGCTATAGTTTATATTTAGTTGATGTTTCTCAGTTTGCCAATGTCAGTCATTAGTCTCTGATGCTCAAATCCTGGATGCATGACCAGAACAAAATATTTGTATCGTTTAACAGGTATAGGGAAGCTTTCCACTGCTGACGGCAAGGCATTAACAGATCCTGAGGTTTTGCGGAAATTGACATCGTCGGTCAGTTGTGCTCTTGATGAAGCTGCTGCGGCTTTGACACGTATGAGAGCTGAACAAGGTCAACTGGCTGCCAATGCTGATAGGTACGTGTTTGGAAGGAGTTGTACTCCGGTCTTCTGGTTAAAATGTAGTGGCGACCGGCAGTTGGTGAATCCAAGTGGATAATTAACGGACGGTGACAGTATCCTTAGGGTCAGCAGTTTAATGGCTGACAATGATATGTTAACCGGTAATTATGGATGGCCACCAACACCTTTTTTGTTTATATGAATCGAATTCAGTGTGCGTAACCTGAACCACGATTTGCATAATAAAGTCAGACCTGTTGAGCTGTTACCAAAGTGTGAAGTGCTGTGTGTATAAAATAAGAGAAATGACCTGAACTGAGACGTGGGTGTGCTGTGTCATACACCTCTCAGATAAATGTGGGGGTGTTTGAAAAAGTGGTTCTGTGTACAAAGACCGTATTTCCAACAAGCAGCAGAGAAAATGTTATTTTTGGAATAGTAGGTGACATTCTACAACCATGTTTGTCTTTAAGAAGAACTCATTTGCCTTTGACCAGTAAATTTGACATACACTGTAAAAATAAGTTTTTGTTTTTCTTTGGTAAGTATGTATGCATTTAATAGCTATGAGTACTCATTTACTTGACCGTGCATTGTGTTTCCAGCTGTCGCTCCCTGGCCGAGGCCTGCATTGATGGGGATGTGGGTACTGTCCGGAGGATGCTGGATGAGGGAGGAAGTGTCAACGAGACCACAGAGGATGGCGAAAGTCTACTCTCATTAGCATGTTCAGCTGGATATTACGAATTAGCTCAGGTAAAACAGCACAGAGGATTATTGTGTAGTCTGGTATCGCTCAGTTGCGCGATGCAGTTGCAAGTTTCATGGAAAGAAACAACTCCAAAACTGTCAGATTTACAGAAAAGAACATTTACTGCTGTTCACAAGAATATTAAAACTTGATTGGCATCAATTGTGGTCAGCAAATTATCTAACCTGTTCTTACGCTTACCGAAAACGATCCATGGAAATCACACATATTCACAAATAAGGACATTTTCAAAGTCTACTGCCATCTCGATCTGGTTGTCTCAGCCGCAGGATCTATGTGGTCACTCATAAGATAATCCCTGAACTTGACCATACATCTGCCTGCATTTACAATTATCAGAGACTGATAAAGGTCATGACCTTAAGCTCAGTCTCGCTCATACAGCATGATGGTTGGAAAGTGTGATATTATTTCATGAAGAGGTGTGATTGCAATAGACCCTATCAGTTTTATGTGTTTCAGAAGAGATTAGTTAATTACTGAGGCAACTCAATTGGTGTTGATTCCTCCTAGGGAAGTTTTAGTACATGTGTGATGAGGTAAAATGTTTTCTACATGTTTGGGGCTGTTTCCGTAACTCAAAACTGCATTGCTCACTTAACAGTTACCCCACTTCACAACCACACAGAGGGGAAAGCTACCTGATGTCATTTACATATACTGTTGAAAAATGAAATGATTTCCAGTTCAAGTTGATATTTCTTGAAAATATGATTGTAGACATGTGAATCAATAAAGAATAGAGCTAGGCTATTAATATGTACTGATAATCATCAGTATACTCCAATACTTTGTGAGTGAGACATTGATAGGAAAAATTGAAGAAAATTTATATGTAGTGCTCTGTTATCCTTCCTTTTCAACTCCCAATAGAATATTAGTATGTCGATCACTGAAGATGTATCGTAGGCTTTGCCATCTTCATTTAATCAAGCATGCAGTGTCCAGCATCATCTGCTTTTATTTACTGAGCCATGTTAACCCTCCACAGCGCTGAATTTTCCTTCATAAATATGCATGATTCACAGTCCCATCAGGTTCCACTGTACAAACTTCAACAGGCACCTTAGTTATTGACACTGATAGGAGTTCAAAACAATATTGCATTGGAAAGATGTTGTAGTGAAAACTGTGCATTGTATATGGAATACATTTAATTCACAGTAGATTTAGAAATGTTCCAGCACAAAGAATAACTCCCTACACATCAACTTGTTCAAGGTTATCTGGGTCATTGTAGGCCAGTATTGCTTGACAGCTCTCTGACTTTCTGCTGCCAGTGCCTGTTTGTTACGATAAAACCATACTAAGCACTGCTTATTGCTGGTGTTCTGGAATGAATTGGGTCTGAATGTACATGTATGCATTCGCTTCAAAACAAAGAAATACACAAGAAATACAAGAAATTGCCCTGGTGGAAGTATGCAGGCTGAAAATGCCATTGGCTATCGAAAGAGAAGATTATTCAACATTTTCATATGCACAGTAAAGCAAGGGTGTGTTTGAAGCCTACAAAGCTGTATCAACCTTGCTGATAGGAAGATGAGGTGTGTCAAAAACAATGATAGATTGTAACGTACATATATTCACAGGTTCTCTTGGCTATGAAAGCGAACGTGGAAGATCGCGGAATCAAAGGGGACTGCACTCCGCTGATGGAGGCTGCCAGTGGGGGCTACGTGGAAATCGTACGGTTACTGATGAACCACGAAGCTGACGTCAATGCCCAGTCATCAGCGGGTAAGTTGTTTGGGCTAGATTCTCCTAGCAGCTTCATAAACTACAGAAAAGCTGTTGGTAAAGTTTGTATGAAAAGCTTATTTGACTGATGATTCCCTGAAGACTTTGCAAGAGAATGGTCTTACACTTTTATAAATATTTTGGTACCATAATGCTGAGGGCTGTCCTACAAATGAAGTACTGTAATTTTTCAATCTTTTCTCACGTTTGCAAGGTGTTTGTTTGAGCATATTCTTAAGGCTTTATTCTGTGTAAATTAAGAAGATATACTTTTTGTGAAGCCCTGAAATTGGCCAATCCAACTAATCTCCAAAACCTAATTATAAATGTTTGTAAATTGCACTGGAAGTTGCTCTTTCATTTTCGAAAAGGAATTACGTTATTCTTGAGTACGGGGTAAAACACCAATCATATAAATAAATAACTATTTTGGGGAAAATACCACAGTCATGGTATTGTGCTTCTTCTGTATTGCACGGTGTTTATATGTTTACACATAATGTTTTTATGTGATTTGATTCAGTGAAATAAGTGAATAGATAAGATTGAAGTTTCAGTAAATGATTGCTAGCTGTGAAATGTTTGTGTCAGACATTGAACTTGTTTCTGCCATCCAGGTAACACTCCCCTTCACTATGCGGCTGCCGGTGGGTATGAGAACGTGGTGATTGTGTTGATAGAGTCCGGGGCCAACGTAGAGGAACATAACGAGAATGGCCATACCCCTCTGATGGAAGCCGCAAGTGCTGGCCATGTAGGTGTGGCTAGGATTCTGCTCAATGCTGGGGCCGGCATTAACACCCACTCAAACGAGTTTAAAGAAAGTGCTCTCACGCTAGCCTGCTACAAAGGTATGTTCTATTGTGTTTTCATTCTGACTCCTTAACATTATATGATTGGTACATTGTATATGACTACCTTCTTCATATTTTTGTAGCCAAGGTTAATAGATGTGTGAAAATGTATCCTTTCAAAAATTATCTTTGAAAACATGCCTACTCTTCTTTGTCAACATCTTCTTCTGTCTATATTGTGTCTTTTGCACATTTTCTAAGGGTATTCAGTTCTCAGTGTATCTCCTCTGGGTGGCGTTATTAGACTGGTGTGCTGTCAAGTGCTATCTGGGCATGCACTTGCTTGCCCACAAATGAGAAAGGTAGAATTATTTTACCTTGAGGAAAATAGAGGTTACCAGTTGTCTCACTGTTTACTTGTGTGATGTTTGTAATGACAGGTCACTTGGACATGGTGAAGTTTTTGTTGGAGGCTGGTGCCGACCAGGAACATAAGACAGACGAGATGCACACAGCTCTGATGGAGGCCTCCATGGACGGCCATGTAGATGTGGCCAGGCTGTTACTCGATAGTGGTGCTCAGGTGGGCTAACTCAGAAAAAACTAAACCAGTCCACTTAATTATGTGTACTCATTGGTGAAACAAAATGTTAAATTAGTGTAATTCCTGAATATATTAACTTGGGCCCACAGTTTGATAGGATATACTGTAGCCTACACTGACAGAGTGATACTATTTGTTAAACCCTGAAGGCATGAACTCTGCTGTTAAAACATTTTGTCATTATTATTGTTAAGGCCCATTAAACTGTAATGAAATCTCTCCTTTAGTACTTATGTCGTCCAACAACCTGCTGATGGTTGTGTTCTTCCTACCATAATGCTTGCCACTGTCATATAAATGAAATATTCTTGAGTATATGGTATAAAACACAAATCTAATAAATATATAAATACCCAAGTACTCACTAGACTATTATATATGTATTCTATAAGGGATGAATGAGTGAATGTTTACGGTTGAATGCCAATACTCTGTATGGATACATTGTGTACGGTGACATTCAGGAAGCAGACAGGAGCCTGACCTGAACCGCCTGTTCATCATTATGCCCTGTTTACAGGTGAACATGCCTGCTGACAGTTTTGAGTCACCCTTGACACTGGCTGCGTGTGGAGGTCATGTAGACCTGGCCAACCTGTTGATACAGCGGGGTGCCAATCTGGAGGAGGTGAACGACGAGGGATACACTCCCCTAATGGAGGCAGCCCGTGAGGGACATGAGGAGATGGTCGCTTTGTTGTTGGCACACGGTAATTTTCAAAGCCTTGGGAATCTCGGTGTTTTATTTGGCAGAGGTTTTTGACTTGTGACATTTAATGGCCTCTTGTGCAAAGTTGATAGTAACTGCCATGGTTACAGAAGTTAAAAACATATGTTGCCATGGTGCTTACAATTAACTTTGTTTAAGATTGTTTTGTGCAAGCAGTCCCAGCTCCAGATCTTGCTGGGAGAGGTACAGCTTTGAGATCAAGATATTTATTAGTGGTGACTGGAGGGGAGATAGGTTTGTTGACTCCATCTTTAATGGTTAGTGACCAGCGACAAGTGAAATATTCTTCAGTACGTCGAGAACACTAATCCAGTAAACATGTAAATCAGTGCATTAGGATATGTGTCATGACTATCTTGCTTAAGTATTCGTAGCTGTTGACTGTAAACCTATGCTTGTGCTGAAAATAATATTTGTTTTACCCATGTAGGTGCTAACGTTGACTTCTGTTTTACCAGTGTAGGTGCTAACATTAACCTGTGTTTTATCTGTGTAGGTGCTGAGATCAATGCTCAGACTGAGGAGACCACAGAGACGGCCCTAACGCTGGCCTGTTGTGGGGGATTCCTGAAGTGGGCGACTTCCTGATCAAGGCGGGTGCTGATATTGAACTGGGCTGTAGCACACCTCTGATGGAGGCTGCCCAGGAGGGCCATTTAGATCTGGTCAAGTACCTTCTTAAAGCAGGTGAGCTGTCTTGTGAAGCAGTCTACACATGTTGTTGGTCAAAGGCATTTGGGGTGTCCACTGTGGTGGAGCGGTTAAAGTGTTCACCTTTAAATCATTAGGATGCGCCAGGTGTGGGTTCAAACCTGGCCATGGACTGGTAATTGACCAAGGTAGCAATAAGTGGTCATCGACGACACTTACATGGTTGTTTGCTTTCGCTTTCTTTCAATAATATGATGTACATATCTATACCTGACTTGTTAGATTGCTTACCAGTAACTTGCTAAATATTGGTGGTTTACGCTTTTTTTTTCCTCCACCCACAAAACTCGACTGCCATTACCTAAACAAACAACAATCAAGAGACTAATTTTTTTTTCAAATATTATAATTAAGCATGATATACAAGCAAACCCGGAACTTGGGTAACTGTTTGATCCCTGGATGGTGGTCTGCCGTGTTTGGACATACCCTGTTCCAATTAGAAAACAAAATGTTGTAATATTCTCAAATTTCACTTAAACTCTGCCTTGTTTTTGTCTCTGTGGGTGTAAACCCTATGCAAGTTAATACAGGTCAAACCGTTAACAATATGCTATGTGTAAAGATGCACCTATTTGTTGCCAGGGGCCAATGTTCATGCTCAGACAGCCACCCGTGATACAGCCCTTACCTATGCCTCTGAGAATGGACACACTGACGTGGCGGAGGTCTTGCTCGGGTCAGGAGCAGAACTGGTCAGTCATCAATCTTAATAAGAACAAGCATCAGCAAAATTATATCCTGGCAAGTTTTCAGGGCCAATTCCACAAAGTGATTATTGACACAAGTACATAATTACACATCAATTGCATAGATAGACTTAGCTGCAGTTTATAAATGTTTCTTCATGTTGAAGATATCTAGTGAGGTAAGGTGCAGTGGTTCCCTCTTTGCATTTAGATATGTAACATGTGGGAAGAACTAGGATCCACATGTAGTTCAAAATGAGGTAAAAAATTGGATACAGCTTGTAACTGTAAGCCCATGATGTATGTCTTAGTGTTTTCTTTCTTTCGCACAAGTTGAACTGTTTTGTTTTTAGGAGCACGAGTCGGATGGGGGAAGAACACCGTTAATGAAAGCTGCCAGATCTGGTCACTATTCTACAGTGCAATTTCTCATTACCAAAGGTATGGCAGCTAAGGCAATTTTGGCGGTTTCTGACTTGCTTCAGAGGATGATTAAAACTGAAAACAATGCAAAACTTCCCATGTTGGTTGATAAAGAATGAGTGACTGATGCTGATAATGATGAATTCATATGTTTTGCGTTGAACTGCTCGAAGGGTGACAGGTCGCTCAAAAGGTGTTTAAAAGTGCTCATTAATGATTTGAAAACAAGTGACACCTGTTTGAGTACTGCTCACAGCAGGTGCGAAAGTAATAAAAAAATAACTTCCAGCGTATAATAAGTACTTTACAGTATGTTGAAAAATGGCTGGCTTCCTCCCCGGCCATATGTGGAAAGGGCTGTCAGCAACCTGCGGATGATTGTGGGTTTCCCCCAGGCTGTGATCTGTTTCCTCCCACCATAATGATGGCTGTTGTTGTATAAGTGAAATATTCTGGAGTACGGCCTAAAACACCAGTCATATAAATAAATAAATAGATATATATCACTCGTGGATAATCTATTGACTTTTTAAGTCGGATAAAGTTTACACATATTAAGATATCATAACTGATATTAGGCCAAAATGTCACCATTTTCAATGAAAGCATTAAAGGTGTTTCTTGTGAAGGAAGGCTTGATTGTTTGTTGTAGGTGCGGATGTCAATCGGCAGACCTTTAACAATGACCACACTGTTTTATCCCTGGCTTGTGCTGGAGGACACCTCAGTGTGGTAGAGTTGTTACTAGGACATGGGGCAGATCCAACACATAAGCTCAAGGTGCACTTCTAGTCTGTCTAAATGTATAGCTACTGTGGATTTGTCGTTGAGCGCACAAGATGTGTTCATTTTGAACCTGAATCATTGTAAAGTATACCTCTTCCTGAGATATAATTGGCTTGTTAATTTGATCACGATTTAGTCAGATAATGAAATTACCTTGAAATATTGTCATGAAATAAGAAACTGTGAATGTTGTCAACATGTTAAGACCAATATTCAAAGTTCCTCTTGTTTTGTTTTATGCAAAACTAATCTGTGGTCATATATTTTTTTTGTTTTTTTTTTTAATTTAAAATATTCTCGTATAATGCAATTAGGCATAGAGAAACCTTTTTACTTGAAACTCTCAGAAATGCTGTGACGTTTTTGTTCATGAAGATTTAGCCTTGCTATTTGTCACATAAAAATAAACGTCATTTAGAGCATTTCTTCTGTTTCCTCATTTGTTTTGTAAAGTGATTGTCTCACTGCTGTGACTGAGCAGTTAGAATTGTAATTTTGAAGCATACAATGAAGAAAGAGATTTGCATCATGCTAACCGATAACTTGTAACATATGTTTTTGCTTAAAGGATGGCTCAACAATGATCATTGAGGCAGCCAAGGGTGGTCACACTCAGGTTGTGAACTTGTTACTGGAGTGGCCCAGTGGGATGTTCATGGCCCCCTCCCCGGACCTGTGTCAGGTCACCCCAGCCGATGTCCACTTTAATGAGGTCAGTCAAAACAGATTAACAGCTGTCGATAAGCCAGTACAAGTGGTATAAAAAAATGGCGTTTTGTTTCAGGGATCTGTTATTCAAATTTGTGTTCAAAATTATATCAAACCCAAGTCTAAATACCATTCTGATGATAATACATGGAACAAATGTCCAGTCTTTAAATTATTACCTAGGATAAATCTGTTTACATCAGCACCTTTATTGTGAGCTAAGTCTCGGTAATAATTTTTGAAATTAAAATCCTAAATATATTTGCATAATGAAAAAGAACATCTGATATGTTCAGAAATTTTGTGTAATAAAAATGTTTGTTTAAAGACCGTTTTTCTTGTAAAAGGGAGATTTATTACAATGTGACTCATTTTTTTAATTTTAGTGTAATTCTACTATACTGTAAAAGTAACATTATAACAAAAAGTTGAAGTTTGTTGTTAGAAATAATTTCTATATTATATTATGGATATTCAATACTTTAATATAACTGCAATGTTGCCCTGTGTTTGTATAATGGCTGGGAATACTATACATCAATGTGTTAATGTTTGACTGTTGCAGCCACGTGTACCAGTGCACGGACTCAACAACATTGTTCCTCCTAGTGATCCTGACCCTGATCATTGCTTAAATAGTGCCAAACCCTCTTTCCAGTCTGGTAAGGAATACTTTAATAACATATTCCATCATATGTTTATTGGTCATAAATCAAGCAAATAAAGACCTTCCTCCAAATGACCAGGCAACAGCAAAGATTTAACTACGTCCACAAGAAGTATTCTTGTTAGGTGTGCCACAGGCCTTCAGTTTGGGGGCACTTTTTGCCATGCTGTTATACATATAAAATGGTGGAATTTGCTTATCTGACTTTCCCATAGACTAAAGATAACTTGGAGATGTCATTGTTGATTGGACAATTGTGTATTTTTCTTGCTTATTGCTATGCTAGGTCTTGTCAGATTCATTATGGAACTTATGTTAAAAAAAAAAAAAAAAACTATTGAAAAAATGATAATTTACATCATAGTGTTGGTTCAGCTGTTTGTGTTTTGCATTATTTGCCATCTACTTATTTAATTCAAATGCTGTAATGCAAAAATAAAGAAGGTGTTATTTATGAGAAAATAATTGATTTTTTTTTTTTTTTTTTGCAGTCATAGCCAGTCAGGTGAAAAATAAGCTCCCAAATTTAGAAAAGTCAGTGGAACAATCAACCAAAAGTTTACAAAAAACACTGGGAAAGAGGGCAACATCTAGTCGTTCAAGCTCACTGGAGGACATCCCGCGAGCAAACAGAAACTGTAATTTAGCAGAAGGGACAGATATAGGAGGCGGCAAGCTGACAGGGGAAAAGCTGGGCCCTGAGAATGACATGGTGGACGACATCTTACCCCAGATTGATGCCAATTTGAAGGCCACAGAGAAGCTGGATGCTATTATAAGCAACATGATGCAGGGCCCGTTACTGAACACGAACGGGACGCCGGAGGAGCAGATCCTGCAGAGACAGCAGATCCTGGAGGAGCTACAGAAGGTGGAGCGGGAGCTGCAGGAAAAAGCCAAGGAGCAGGTACACCGCACCGCCCAGCACCGTGCAGAGTTGCATCAGTACCAGATGCTAGCCGTGCAGCAGGAGGGGCATCAGCCCTATAACCAGTACGACCCCAAACCTCTGCACAAGGTTCTACAGAAGCAGCTGGAGGAAGTGGGCCAGGTGGAAGAGAACGACGAGCTGAACAGTCTGCCCACCTGCGAGGACCTTAGGGAGAATGAAATCCTCCTGAACAAGGTGATCAACCCGGGAGAACTGGAGGAACAGCTGGTGGATCTGTTAAGTGGAGGCGGCGGTGATGCCATATTACCCCCAACTCCTCCGTCCAGCGCTCTCGATTCGCAACTCGCCAATACCAACCAAAGTAACCTGGACCAAAATCTTGCGGGACAGGACGAATTTAAAGTCCTCAACACAAACCAAGGCCCGGGTTCACCCACACCTGAGGCAGACAAGCTGCTTGGGAATGGCAGTGTTGTGTCCGTTCAGCCACCAGGCAATGTTGGCCAGTCCCAGGAACCTTTGTCCTTGCCACAGCTGGCAAATAGTTGTAAGTACCGCTCTCCAGGCTTGACAAATTACCCAGTACCACTTTATATACCATAACTGAACTGATGCATAGCTGTACGACTTTTCCACGCTTGACAAATTATGCACTACCAGTTTATACCACAACTAATGCATACATGTAGCCGTACCACTTGTCCTGCTTGACAAATTCCCCATTATCACTTTATTCCACAACCGACACATACACATAGTTGCAAGTACCACACTTGACAGATGTCCCACTTTATTTCACAACTGGCAAATATTTGTAAGTACCACATTGACAAACTCTTGACAAATGCCAAAGTAACACTTTTTACCACAACTGAAACATAATTGTAAGTACCAATACCACCTTCCATACGTCATAGATGTCCCAGGTATCACTGGAAAGCTGGCAAATTCTAGAAAGCACCATTTCCAAGTTCCAAAACCACACAGTTATCTTTTGTTACGTTAGAGTAACTGTAGCTGATTTGTAATGTAGAAATAAAATTACTTTGAAAGGGCAAAATGTCAATACTAAGATAAAAATAGTTTCTTTAAAAACACTTCTCATTTTGAAAGGATTCATTGTCATTATTATATTATGATATCAGAAATATATATTTCACTTTCATTGTTTGTGGAATCTTCATTAAACCTTTATGTGTCAAAATGGTGTGTCACATTCTGCATTTCAGCTGTGACCGGACTTTTACAACAAATCCAGCAGTATGTGATTCCACAGCAACAGCCCATGACTCCAGCTCAGCAGCAGCAACATCAGCAGAACCAGGCCCTGATTTTAAAAGCCCTGTCCAAACAGCTACAGCATGAGATGCAACAGGAGCAGCAGAACCTGCCCATCCCTGGACCGCTGACCCCACACCAGATGCAACAGTATCTGCTCAGTCAACAACAAGAGCTGGATCTTAAACAGCAACAATTGGAGCTGACAGAGAGCCTGATAACCAAGAAGCAGGTACAGCTTCATCTCCATCAGCACCAGGCCCAGCAGGGCAAGGCGCCGCCTTTACCCAACAACAACCTTCAGAAGAAGGCCGTCAATAAACAGCCCGGGGTGACCAGGCCCCCGGCCACACAGGTGGCCGGACAGATTGTTAACGGCAATATTGCTGTGGGAGAGATGAATACTCCACCTCATTCCACCCCTATGACCCCCAATCCTTCACCGGCTTCTCCGCAAGCCCCGCTGTACTCTTCTCTCGACTTGGATGCCCAGACTGAAAGTAATCACGATACAGCCTTGACCTTGGGATGTGCGGGAGGTCATGCTGAGCTGGTGTCCTTGCTGTTATCACGGGAGGCAGATATTGAACACCGTGATAAAAAGGGTATGGTTCGTCTTGAAATTTTTTTATATTTATACGTTATTTATTCAGGTATAATTTCATTCTGATTGGAGGTAACTGAACAGAATCAGGCCAAAATTAAAAGATTATATGTTGGATGTTACTCGACTGACCCTTCAAAAAGGCCCCAACAAGAATTCTTTTTTTGTGTTTTTACAGATGCCAAATTTTTTTTCATGTTATTTCATTTAATTACTTGTTTTTTTTTTCGACGATCGTTTGAAATGTCACTCTGTTTACAGTTGACGGGCACTCTTTCAAAATGTAAAATTTCCTCTCTAGCTGTTGAGCAAAGCCAGCCTTATAGGGCTTTGATGAGTATACCATATCCGATACCTGTGAAGTGTTTTCAACAGTATCCATTTGGATGCCAGTGAAATAGTGTTGCCATGTTTGGTGATTTTGTTATACTTTACTGAACTGATGACCAGTGTCCTTGTCTTTCCATAGTGAGTCTAGATTTCCTACCGTCTTTTGTTACAAATGAGTTGTAACATCAAACAAACAATATTTTAATTTTGGCCTCATCAGTTCGGCTGTAGCCTTGGACCAAGTAAGGTCATAAGGACTTAAAAATTCCCATTTCTTCTGATATGTTACCTCAGAGAAAGAAATACAGTGCTGTTATACGAAACAGTTTAAAAACAAGTGAAATATGCTCGTAAAACCAAGGTCCTCTTTGTCATTCATGATTAGTAAACTAATACTCTTGTACGATGCAGTTAGGTTGATGTCATGTCAGATTTGTAATTTTGTTTCCCCTTGCCCCAGGTTTCACCCCACTGATACTGTCAGCCACTGCTGGTCATGTAGAGGTTGTGGAGATCCTGTTAGATCAGAGGGCAGAGATAGAGGCACAGTCTGAGCGTACTAAAGACACGCCCTTGTCTCTGGCATGTTCAGGGGGACGATATGAGGTAGGTCACTCTCAGCACAGACTGATTCCACAAAACCAAATTTTATACCGCTTTAGAGTGCTTAGTTTTGTTGTACATAAGGTGAAAATTTGACTAAGTCTGTTCCATTTCTCTATGGTATCAGCCCAAGATGTCAGCCTTGGTCAAATCAGATTGAATCGTATGAAGAGAAAGTTAGGTGTCTTCCAAGTTCGTCCATGAACTTTTCAGTTCAGATACAGTCATTTCAGGTTGCAGGATTTCTGCTCTTTCCGATTAAAATAGCATGGTGCATTTTGTGACTAGACCAAGAAATATTGTACTTGCAAAGTAGAATTTAATGTGGTTATGGCTATACACGCAGGATTTTCATTAGGATCTGGGTTACAACTGGTTTAATGGTTTAATAATTTTGTGTCGAAAAAAATACTATTAGTATAGGCAGTTAAATACAGAAGAAAGGGCAATACTTAGCAGCTGCATATTTGCTTTTTGAAAATTTTGACAGGTATTAAAGTGGTGTGGAGAACTTCATGTGTGCAAACATGAAATGTTATTTTTTGTCACAGGTTGTGGAATTACTTCTAGCACGTGGTGCTAACAAGGAACATCGTAATGTTTCTGATTACACACCCTTGAGTCTGGCAGCTTCTGGTGGCTATGTCAACATTATCAAACTGTTACTGTCACATGGGGCAGAAATCAATTCCAGGTAAATTTAAGAACTGTACACAAAGATGTTTCCTTCTGATAAATACAAAACTGCTAACGCAAGAAATTATATTGGTATGGGATATGTTGACTGTTGAAATCTGGACAATGGATCTGGGAAAAGAATTGTATTATGTCATAAGAATAACCCTTAATAAATGTTTCTTGGTTATTAAATCCATTTTGATTCATTCACAAATATTTACCATTAACCACAGTCATTCTCTTTATTAGAATTGTTTAAATTCTGTTGTTTTTTGTTTTTTTTTGTCATCAGTTTATCTTTTGCGAATTTATACAAGTAAGAAGGAAAGGATATGGTTATTTCTATGTAATTTGCATGTTACAGGACTGGGAGTAAACTGGGGATTTCCCCTCTGATGTTAGCAGCCATGAATGGACATACAGCAGCTGTCAAACTGCTGCTTGACATGGGCAGTGATATAAATGCTCAGGTAGGAATCATGAGAGTTAAATCCTTTGATACTTTTGTTAAAGAATGCCTTCAACAGAGCTCCTAATAATGTAGGAAATTCATGCTGAGGTCAGAATAAGATGCTGGTGTGTGCTTTTATATTTGCTGAAAAGACATGTATGCATGTATTTCTGTTTGTGGTAACTAATTCATCTTGGTAACTATTTTGTTTAGCACGGTGATCATTGGGGGAAGTATTGTATGCACAATATTCAAAGGCTTGCAGTTATTTTTGTTATTTGTTCTTTTAGATTGAAACCAATAGAAATACAGCTCTGACCCTGGCCTGCTTTCAAGGGCGTCATGAAGTTGTCAGTTTACTTGTGGACAGGAAGGCAAACATTGAGCATAGAGCTAAGGTAAGAAGACTGGTAACAATAACTTTATTCTCTAGTTGTTTCCTCTCACAGTTAAGCCTCAGTTGTGTCAATACACTTATTGGATGACTGAGATTGATTAAATCTTGAAGTAACTGATCTAGTACAGGAACCGAAAAGCGTGAAGATGTGGGGTTATATTCTTAATTAATTTATTTAATTAATTAATTTATTCTTATTATTCAGCAGCCATTTTTTAAATACATGTATCAGGTGTAACGGCTAACTTTAACTTTTTAAATTTTATTTAAAACTTAATGTTACGAGTTTGCTGTTCATCCAACCTCAGAATTGTTACATTGGTCCTTTTAATTGCATGAATTGTTCCTGGCACAGTCCATGCTTTCCAAGGTTGTGTTTCACAGTGTATTTATGAAGAAGTTTGACAGGTTTACTTGAAAAAAAAAAAAAAACATCCAAGAAAAAATTTCAGTGGTAAATACTTATAGTTTTGAACAACACATTGTGTTGGATACCAGGATATGGCCATAGGATATAGTGTAGTTCTTGTGGTGTACAATTGTATGTGTTTGCAGACTGGTCTTACACCTCTGATGGAGGCAGCCTCTGGTGGGTATGTAGAAGTGGGGCGGGTGTTGCTGGATAAGGGAGCAGATGTGAATGCCCCTCCAGTGCCATCCTCCAGGGATACAGCCCTTACTATAGCTGCGGACAAGGGTCATTACCGATTTGTGGAGCTGCTATTGGGAAGGTGAGTCGAGTATTACTACAAGGTGGATCTGTGAAGCACAGCACTGCAGTTCTATATGAGGACTGCATAGGCTGTATTTGACCTAAAATAAGGCTGGAATCTGAATTGTATCAGTCAGAGTAGTAGAAAACAATGTATCCAAGACAGTGTTCCAAATAAAGTTTTAGAAAGGAAAATTATGTATAATGTCAAACTACAGCTAATGTGCTCTCTTGTGTGGCCAGGACTGCAAGTTTTGACCAAAAATTTGCTTTGGCCACTGCCCGTCATCCACAGCCATAACATATTTCATTGGTGAGTAGAAACAGAGTTACACACATTCTTACATGTACATATCAGAAAGTAACCGTTGTTAACAACTAACACATTTGTGCAGTTACACTTCTTACATTTTTTACCCATGGTTTTGCAGGAGTGCTGCAGTTGATGTGAAGAACAAGAAAGGGAATTCCCCACTTTGGCTTGCATGTAATGGTAAGAGTTTTTTCCATCTATTATATCCTCGAATCATCCTTTGTATTAAAACAATCTGGTCCAGTTACAGTGATCATGAGAAGTAAGCTGTAAAACGTGATAGGAAAGTGCGCTAACGCCTTTTGTGAGAGTCCGCTGCAGGATGCGATGTGATGATCCAATATATATTTCCACAACCTGTTTTTGGTGCACATAATCCGGCACTAAAATGCACAGAGCGATTCTCACACCTCAAATAGTTGTTGCCTGGAGGTATTGGGATGGAGTGATGGACAATGTAGGGCTTTAAAGCAAGAGCTATGAAATCTGTTTCAGCAATGTTATAAAAGATATTCATGTATCCAGCTAATTGGAAGTATAGATTAAAAAAAACTTTTAGCAAATCATATTCATTTTTCAAAGTAATTCAAACTAGGAAATTTCAGATTTTGAACACCAATCTTTATTATTAACTTGGTACGTTTGAGGTTCACAATACTTTCACCTGACCAGCACAAAAGTGCTGATGATTTTGGTCAAAACCTGGAGCATAAAACATGTCAAACGTTGAAAGAATGTGTGCTAGGGGATGTATAAGTTGCTACTATTTGAGCATTTACATGATCAGCTAAAATAAAACCCTAACTGAGGTCAACTGTCAAGAGGCTGAATTCACCGGTTACATGTGAACGTTGCTAACTATCAATCTGCCGTTGCTGTGTTGATGCTGGCTGTTCAAAAGTCTATTGAAACTTTAGCAAGGCGTAAGTCTTAATACCAATCTTGATCTAATTGCAAAACCAGTTTGACTTCAAATAGATGTTCATGAAGCACCTAATTGTCTTCTCTCCAGGCGGTCACCTAGACGTGGTCCAGCTACTGGTCCAGGCAGGAGCAGACATTGATAGTCAGGACAACAGGAAGGTCTCCTGTCTGATGGCTGCCTTCAGGAAAGGTCATGTCAAAGTGGTCAAGTGGATGGTGAAACACGTCAACCAGTTCCCGTCTGATCAGGAGTGCTCACGCTACATACAGACTGTGGCAGACAAGGTGAGATAACTGGCAGTACAATGTTGGTGCGTACATGGCTTGTGTCAATGTTGTAATGGCTGATAAGTAAGCCGTTACGGGCATGTACATGTAACATTATCTGACAGATTTCTGACTGTTTGACTTCTATTAGCCATTGGTCAACTTTGACTGAATTGTATTGATGTCTGTTCATGTGTACTTCATCTCTACCAAAATATCTTAAGAACCTGTTCATATGTTGTCAAAATTTGGTGGACATCATCTCAGGTCTAGTAGAAAGCCTATTGAAAATGAACGCTTTTGGAGTATTTTTTTCCTCCTTCGATCTACTTTATTGTTGTCAGATTTCATATTTTGGTAAAATTCTATTATATCTTCAAAAGTATATAGCCATATAAGGTGATACTTCATACACATGGTGGCTCTTTCAGAAGGCATTAAACTTTGGTTGGCTCAAATGACCTTTGGCCAACTTTCTCAAGTCTAAGTTAAAATATGGCTTGTAAAGCTTCAGCTTGAAAAGTACATTTACTTAGCCAAATTCCGTGAAACATCATACACTGTATTGCATTATTGCCAACATGACTGACCTTTTGACCTATTTTCTCAGGTTTCGTACATGTAGGTCTTTATATTTGGCTTGTTACCAAATGACCAAATGCAATCAAACTTCATCCAGCGATATCACTGAATATGAAATTTGCAGGAGTTGCAGAAAAAGTGTCAACAGTGCATGGACATCACTCAAAGTGCTAAAGATCATCAGGCTGCAGAAGCCAACAAAAACGCAACCATATTGCTGGAGCAACTAGACATGGAGAAGAAAACTGAAGAGAAGAAGAAAGCAGCGGCTGAACGCAGGAGAGAGAAACGCAAGAAGAAGCGCAAGGAAAAACAGGAACGGGAAAAAGAGAAGGACTCAAACAGGTAACCTTATCAGGAGCCAGAAAAACGTTTGCAATGGGTAAAGTGGAGTTTAAAGGGAGATTACTGTGTATGGCATTTCAATTATGCGTTTTATAAAGTTGACTTCCATTGTCCTTAGGGCATAATATTTTTTTTTTCATATAGTTTTTATTCGAGAGAAAAAAAGAATATTAAAACAGACAGTGTGTACATTTGATTATTTTGTGTGTTTAGTAAAAACTCCTCCCCTGAGCCGGAAATAACGGAGCCTGAGCAAGAAGAGGAGGTGGTGGAGACTAAGGTGGCGGCAGTGATTCACCCCCCTCCAGCCCCTCTCACAGCCACTCTCACCACCACTATTGGTAAGCTATTTCAAGCTATAGTAAAGTATTACTGACTGATTTTGTTGAAAAAAAAAAATATTCATGAGGTTGTTGGACATGAGGATATGGCTGTATACATGAATCGTGCTTTCTTAAATTACACTCACAGTTGTAGTGGAAATCCGCGAATATCTCAGCAAGAACCATATTTGCTGAAAAGTAGCCATAGAATTTAGCAGCCCTATGCAAATGATAAAGCTTTGTCTGAAAGAGTTTGTGAATATGATAGCTTAGTGACTATAAAGAACTTTTGAGATGTGTATATTTCAGTTTTTTAAGCTGCAACAAAGCAGATCTGTATGTGGGGTGTTTCTGACTGTTGATGTATTGGTAAAATTTGTCACATCTTCTGGCGTTGGCCTGGTATATTTAAACACATAACATTCACTTAACTTCAGACCTTGAGGGTTAGCTGATATGAAATCATATATGTAGAGGTTGCACCTATAGGGAATTTGCACTTGTTTTTGTTATCATCCTTAGTAATGTTTATATGTTGTTTTAGGAACAACTCACCGCACAACCACGGAGGCAAAGATCAGCATGTCAAAAGTGAAGTCCAAAGTGGAAGTGTACACGACTGCATCCACAACCACGACGACTGTAACAACTACCAGGGCCTCTGCTAACACCTCAGTTCCTAGGGTGACCAAGAAAAAGGCCAAGAGCAAGGAGAAGGATCACCCCCCGGACCACAGCCAGAACCAACCCCCTGCTAGCTCAGCAGCGGCAGTACCTACCAGCATTCCTGAGGGGGGTGGGGCGAGTTCCTCCGTGGGCAGTACCAACATGGGCACGGCTTCTGACAGCAAGAAAAAACAAGGAGACGTCACACATTCACTGGCTACATCAACAGGTCAGTACAGTTAATTTGATTTTTTTTATTTACTTGAGTGATGTTTTATGCCTTACTCAAGAATATTTCACTTAGACAACTGCAGCCAGCATTAAGGTAGACAGTTAATTTTAAGGAATATGGTAATTCAGTCATGATTTGATGGCAGTTGTCATCAGCTAATCATTATGCTACAGAAGGTGGTGATTAATTGGTATGAAATCATGTAGTTGCTGTTTTAAGTTTTTCCTGATTTTACACTAACTTGTCGTGTACTTGGAAGGGATTTACTGTACTTGTGTATGGCCAGATTTCAAGTAGTTAAGTCTTTAAAAGTGAAAATTCAGTTTCATGTCAAAATAATAGAAACAGTATTTCAAATTCCCGTGTCAAAAATTTACGATGTAACACATTTTAAAGTATAGTTAGTGGGTCAAGTCAGCCTTGGAGATTCAAGTCTTAGATCTGTCACAGTTCAGTGGAGCCAACTTGTTTTATCTTTTGTATTGAAAAGCATTTCATATTTTATTTGATGCAGGTATAGGGGACTTGGATGACTTTGGAACATTGCCTGCCCGCATGAAGATAAGCGACAAAGAGGTGGCCAAAATTACGAAGACAAGCATGGGCAAAGGAAAGCCCAACACTGGGTAAGCCAGGATCTTGAGCAATCTTTTAAATTCTGACTGAGATAACTGTAGTGAACAAATGAAAGGTTCTCTTTAGCACCCTAATATAATGTGTCAACAAATTTATTATTAAGGAGAGAAGTCTATTTTATGACTATAATTCTAGCTTTTTCGTGTGTTTTATTTTGAAAGCAAAGAAAGCACTAAAATAAGGTATTTATTAGATGAAAGACCATTAAACACTGTCGAGAAAAATAGTTTGATTTATTTTTTTAGAAATTTTCTAACCGACTTCTATTCTATTTCTGTGGGACTCAGTGAGTATCAGTGACGTGACAGCAATATTTTTGGCTTGAAATAGGTTCATTTTTTGAATGTGTTTATAGCTCTAAATGTAGATGCATTTCTAACGATGAAATATAGCACTGTGAGAGTCAAGTGGCAAAAAGCTGACGTGACATCACTTGTCTCAGTGAGGTCAGAAAAGGCCACGGGGCCTCCGTGGCTCAGTTGGTTAGCGCGCTAGCGCAGCGTAATGACCCAGGAGTCTCTCACCAATGCGGTCGCTGTGAGTTCAAGTCCAGCTCATGCTGGCTTCCTCTCCGGCCGTATGTGGGGAGGTCTGGCAGCAACCTGCGGGTGGTCGTGGGTTTCCCCCGGGCTGTGCCCGGTTTCCGCCCACCATAATGCTGGCCGCCGTCGTATAAGTGAAATATTCTTGAGGACGGCGTAAAACACCAATCAAAAAAAAAAAAAAGGCCACAGTAGAATCCAAAGGTTTGAATGCACTTACTAGGTCAAAAAATATTCTCAAAAAATAAATCAAACTATTTTCCCAGACAGTATTTAATGGTCTTTCATCTGACATGTACTTCATTCTAGTGTGCTCTTTGCCTTTAAGCTGCATCAATTAGCCATTGTAAATTTGCACTTGTTTCATAACATGTATAATTTTGGTATACCTGATAACAGAATTTTGAAGCATCTTGTGTTGCTGCTGGTGGGAAAGCAAATGACAGAAGACTGATTGTTGTTTTCAGAAGAGGTGGTGAGAATGCGGCGAACAATTCCCAAGAGAAAAGCCCGGGGTCTGGCAGCGGCACCATAACCATCTCCTCATCCAAGGGGACAACATCCATTGTCAGTCCTAAGAGAGGGCCCAGGAAGGAAGAGGGTTGGAAAGAGGTTATCAGAAAGTAAGATGATGCTACCAGTGTTAAATACCATGTCAGTATATAGGATTTATTGAAAACGTTTGGACTGAAGAGGTCCAAAATCATTATTTGTTGTAACTGTATACCAATCCATAATGTGTATTTACAAACGATGAATAATAATATTTATAAGGATAGGGTCATTGCCCTCTCAGTTATCTAAGATTCAGCCTTCAAAAATGCTGAAGTAATCAAACTTTTACAGTTGTAATGCAAGTGCAACTTTTGCTGGGCATATTTTTGATTTAAATCTATGATGATCCAGATATCAGAGCACACACGTGTGTACAAGTTTCATCTCTACTGATGCTACAATGACCTTAATTGTCTTTAATTACAGATCGAAGAAAGTGAATGTGCCAGTGAATGCTATAAGTCGCGTGATTGGTCGAGGTGGCAGTAATATCAATGCAATACGAGAAGTATCGGGGGCTCATATTGAAGTGGAGAAGCAGAAAGGAACAACAGATAGAGTGATTACCATCAAGTAAGTTTATCGTTTTGTTTACTTGTATTTACAAAGTTGTGTTCAAAAGTGCAAAAAGACAAGAAGAAATAAAACTTCATAGACTTAACATTAAGTTTTTGTCAGTATAATTTGAGAATTGACAACCAGTTATTTGAAACTATTGCATGCAGCTTGATGTCATAGGCTTTGTTATAGTAACAGAAAAAAACGCCGTGTGGAAGTAGATTTACTGTTAAGTGCAAAACTGTTAAGCACATCACACCAGGCGTTTGTGTATCATTGCAAAAGTGAAAAATTTGTGAGTGTGGTATTAAACAGTGTAATTAAATCTGGAAAAAGAATATCAAAATTAAATAAGTACATGTGTAATTAGAGATTCAAGCTAATATCCTTGGAGACACCTCTTGAAATCGTTAGTAGTATTATTATTATTATTCAACTCATAAAATTGCATGTCTCAAAAACTGGTAAAGGTTCTGTTACTCTGTATGTATCCCTGTTATCAAACCTGTAAGTGGGCTCCCGGCCTGTTTGCTCTGAATATTAATAAACCATAAACCAAAGTTAGAGAACCCAAATTTCGCAGTCTTAATGAACATATGAAGCAACTTTTGACGTTGTTCTTGTTTTGTTCGTTGTGCTGTTTTACCTGTCACGTGATTTAGCAGCAGTTTTGAATTTTATTGATAAGCTAAAAAAATCTTTTCGTTTACAATTTTTAGGTGGATCGCCTTACCCATGTTGTAAAATACTTTAATAAGGCGAAAACTAACCAATGAACTTGGCTCAAAAATAGGTCCATTTTTAAAATTGCTTAAAATCATTAAACAAACACACTATGGTGCCCCTTGGCGTCACATTTACAAATCCGCAAAACTGCCCTATGTAAATAACACGGGAACTTGGTGCTAGACTGCATGAAACCATTGACTGCAGTTTACTTCGGGAGCGGGCACCAACTCTGCAACATTGTGTTCTTTCTGTCTTTTGTCTTCAGCTATCACCAAAGGATCAAAGCCGCCTAATCTCTATGCTAGTCTTCAGTACTTGGTCAGTTGTAAATGATGCCTGGCAGTCTGGGGTTCAAATCCAGTGCATTCTTTTCTTTTTTTCCCGTTTTTTTCCCATTATCATGAACTTTACAAACACTAGGTTACCAGAAGTAGTAAAAAACTTGTGGCATGGACATGGCAACGCTGTTGGATAACAGCTTTAATTGTGGTTGTTGTTTTCAGAGGTTCTGCTGACTCGACCAGACAAGCCCATGCGCTAATAACAGCCTTGGTGAGCGACCCTGACAAGGAGCTTGTGGAGATCTTACCTAAACGCAAACTCAAACTGGATAACAATACACCCAGTATACTGGCCAATGGAAGCCCAAGTGATGCTCGCGTGCCGGCTGTACACGGCAATGGAGGCTCTGGTGGAATATCCAGTCAAAGGTCACCGTCTGCTGGAAAGGCATCAAGTTGGTCAAATGCATCATCGGGGAGTGGGAACAGTTTGAATAACAGCTCTGGGGGAGGCAGTTCTCATGGTATAATGGGCCCGGGAAGTGCAGTGTGGGGAGGTGTCCCAACTCAGCCCGTGTCGCCCAAAAAGGGCTTCCCAAAACAGGCTAGTGCTTCATCGCAGTCAAATCAGGGGAGTGAGCGAGCTTTCACTGTGGTCTCCAGACCTGTGGTTCATGTGGACAAGAAGAACAACAGCATCTCTGTGACATCAGCTGTGACCAATGTGACAGTGACATACACGATGGCCCCACTGACCAGCAAACCATTGATGAGCTCAACGGGAGGTGGCCCGCAACAACGCATAGAGAATAAGGCAGTTAACATGGGCAAGGTTAAGCACCTTTCAGGGCAAGGTAAAGCTCATCCAAGACCTCACTCTGGTTCAGGACTTATACAGAAACCTAACCAACAAGTGGGTGGGATGAACTCCAATACACCAGATATGATGGCTGTCAACAATCTGCTGTCGTCAGTGGCATCCAATCCTCCGGCCAGCTCAAACCACGGCCAATATTCCCCATTCCACAATCTGTTCATGAGTGCTGTGGCCGAGGTGCTGGGAAAGAAAGGTGATGAGCCGCTGGAGAATCGGATGAATTTTGCCAGCGTGGTGACCTCCAACATCCCTAGTCCCGGCCCAGGGTCTGGCCTACCACCCTCCTCTATTCATGATGTAGACAGTGATCTGGCTCTTCAGGCAAAAGCTCCTGGCTTCAAACCAGGCAGAAGTATATCTCCCCAGCAGTTTCATTCCGATTTAGACCTGAACAGAGCACCTGGCTACAAAGGAGGGATCAGTCTGAGCACGCAGTTCACCAACGACATGGACCTCTCCAGAGCTCCGGGTTATCGTGGCTGTGTACCCTCGCCAGGAATGTCGCCCCGCTCCAACACCTCCACCCCTAGTGGGACCTCACCCAGAGGCCGGCCTGCCACACCTGGGGAGCACTCTCAGACCAGCATGTCAGCAGGCTCCATATCTAGTCAGAAGGATGAATACAGTACGCCCAACCAGCCAATGACCCTACCAAAGATAGGGAGTTCACTGAATCCTAATGCCCCAGACTTCACCGCGCGAAGCATGCCCCCATCGGGTAGCCCAATGCCTGAAGGGAGGGGCATGCCGGGATTCCCCCCTGGTCAGCCGTTCCCTAACAGTCCGGCCTCGTCTAACATCCAGCAGCTGTATCACCATCAGAACCTAAAGGCTGCAGGCCTCCTCAACCACTCGTTGTTTGCAGGAGGTATGGTGCCACCCAGCAGTTTTATTCCCCCTAACAATATGCCTGGTCCTGTGCCGGACATGGCCCACGGAAGCTCCTCTGTCAACATGAACCTGCTACAGCGCCTCACCAGCCCCGGGGGCGCCACAGGGCCAGGCCCACTGTCAGGAGGACAGATGATGCCCCGTTCCTACTCTCCACTTCACCCACCACCCACACCTCCGTCTGCCATGCCACTAGCAGGCATGCCAAGGGGTAAGTTTTGACTTGATAAGATAATGTGCATGTAACTGTATTTGAAAATTAATAACTTGACATTAGGTCTTTCAATGGTAAGGTGGAAATGCTGAGATTTCTATACACCCACCATTAATGAAACGTAGTGTTATGGTTTGGCATTAAGTGTCTGTCTGTCTGCCTGCCTACCTACCTGTAAATTTTGCTGCATTAATACTATATCCACAGAACCACTTTGAAATTGGGATCTCATATACCAGAAGTCTATTGAATATGTCTCCCCATGGGTGTATCTTGAGATTCTGAGGTCTTGTTCTTCATATAAAGGCCATGATTGGTCAACATAATCAGGCAACACAAGCTATTCCAGATAATTTCTAAAAAAAAATTCTAAGATTTATTTTCATCTTTAGAAGCTTTGTTTAGTTTGTATTTCAAATTTATGCAGTATGGTAAAATTCTTTGTAATTAATTTTTCAAAATGGTTTCTCCTTTGTTTTGTCAGGTGACGGTGACAACCCAGGGAACCGTAGCCCTCTAATGCCTCCCTCACCCAACACTGACCAACTGAAGGCTGTGCTAGATCATGAACGGAGGATGCAGAGACCAATAGGGACAGAACGAGCCCAGAGAAAGGTGCCTGGCCCGGGAATAGCCAGTAACATGTCTGATTACCCGGGCATTTGGGGTGGCTTTCCTTCAGGTTAGTCTTTGTATAAATGTACATCTTGGAATAATTTCCAGATGTTCCCTTGTTGTAAGTAATCTTGTTTTGACCCTTTAGATTTTGACCTGTGATTCTGAGAAAAATTCTCCTATTATAAACATGTGAATTATTGTGGGTGGGGGGGGGGGGGAATGCTCATATTATGAAAAAGTGATGTTTTATTGAATTGTTGAGTGAATTTCACAGTATTCCGAAATAAGGTGAAGTGTAATTTTTCCAAGTGGGGTGATGAAATTCAAACCATCTTAGAGTATGACCAGTTTCTGGTACTTCATTTACACATTGGCCTGTGACCAAGTTGATATATTTGTATTCAAAAACTGCACATTGATAGCCCAGCCCAATAGCTCAGTTGTTGATATTTAAAACATATTATAATGAGGCTGTACCATAACTGGAGCTTTCTGTTTAGATCTTTGTCAAGTCTGTGGAGATTGACAATTAGGTTTATGGCCTCTACAAGCAATACCATACACCTAATCGTTGGTATTTATGTGAAGTCAAATTTTAACTTAACATCAGCCAAATATGTAAATGCAATGAATGGTGGGTTTTTCAGATATGGAGAATGAGTGGTTGTCTAGCTCAGTTGTGAGCACATCAGTGGCAATGATCTCCTCCACAGTGCTCACCTCCTCAGGGATGACCTCTGGGGTGATGTCTGTGGGTCAGAGCAGTCGCCCCCCTCCCGAGGACAGATCTCTGAACCACCACCCTGCTGTTAGGGGTGGTTTTATGGAGGGTGGTGGTGGTGGTGGTATGGAGCGGCCCATGGAACAAGCCCTACAGGTAATCATTAATTTTTTGAAAAAGGGAATCTCCTGAAGTGGGTTGTGTAATAAAGAGGTTTTAAAAAGAAATCCCTCCCTCCCCCCCCCTCCCTAAATTGCATGTATTCCATTTAGAATGTAACGCAGACATGTGAATGGAGATTTGTGAGAAACTAACTTTAATAGCCTATGCACAAAATCTAGAGTACAGAATAAGCCACCAGTCAAATAAACCTTGCATTTTCTGTTGTAGCAGAACCCAGGTCTGATGATGTCCCATACAATGTTAACAAATAACCTGAGTCATCAGTTCCCTCCCCCTCCCATGTACAGCTCGCAGAACCTGAGTGGGGACAACCTGCCCGCCATGTGGAACCCAAACCCTCAAATGAAGGTTCCAGCTTCAGAAGCGGCTGACAAACTGGTAAGGCCTTGAAGTTGGTGTAAAGTTACCTCCCTTGTATTTCTGTAATTTCGTTGGTAGCTCGGTAGCTATTAGAATGAATTCCCGCATGAGTCCTTGAATGTTACATCCCGCGTTAAACACCAATGAATTAAATAAATAAATCACAGATGTAATAAGTTTTCTATTTTTTTCCTGAAGAGATGTATTCAAGCGTGTTTTGTTGTCAGAATTTTGCGTGATTTCATTTTTATATGAAAGTGTGGAGTGTGGATGCGAGTTTATAGTGCTGTGTGACTGTGTTAAGAAGTTCTAAATGTTTTGGTGATATAGTATAATTTTGAATGCAGATATTAAGTGCTGTAAGATTTTTCGTTAGTACCTTTAAACAGTGATCACATTTGTATTTTACAGGTGTGGAACAGTTGGAACCAGCCACAGAACATGTGACATTGCCACGGCCTACCCTATCAGTCCACTCTCCCCACATGCCAGCCTCTCATCTAAGTACTCTTGTAGATGGGATCTTTCTTTTGGTAGTATTATGTAAGGCAATTAGCCGGGTGGGCTCAAAAGCTAATTAAAATGATTAAACAAATGGTAACAGAGACAAAAGAGGATATTCTTGTTTGTGGCTTTACACCCATATTTATATTGTGCTTTTTGAGGTCTGGATTCGACCTCATTGGGAAACTTAATCTTTAATTTCTTTTTTCGTTTTTTTTTTCCCTCACCCTAACCTAAATGAGTGGCTGGTACAGCCAGTTGAGACCCACACAGTATATATTCTACTGTAAACAAGGTGTATGAATAAACAAAAATGCTGTCATTGCAAATATAAAGCTGACTTTCTATGAGTTTTTTCTTAGTTCTGTGGCAATTATTTTCGATTAGCCCAAATAATTACCATTCACAAAATATCAGTCTCGTTAATATTCAAAATTGAAACTAAAGTTTTTCAAACTTCAGAATCATTGTAACACCATAAATATTGTAAGTACGAATCTGATGTTAACAGAAATGCAGTAATTTGAGCTAATGTTACAGAAATACAGAAAATTCACTTGGATTTGGCTGATCGATTTTTTGTCGCCAGATATCTCTGGTATAGTCCCTTTAGTATACGTGCGTTTTGGCACAAGTAATGTTTGAATATTATTTGTAGCTTAATTTTCAATTACATGTACTGAGCATCTTGTGATTATGAGAATCTGCTTCTAAATTTGGCATTTAACTTATTTATTTGCCCAAAAAGTGAATTTTTAGAGATAACTAAAGATAATTAAAACATTAGTTTTGCTTATTTTTTTCCAGTAGGGCTTCATCTTACCTCCTGAACAAGCCTCAAAACACTTTTTAGGTTGATAGAACTCTTAGAATCGGGCATAATTTGAGTGATTGACAAAGCATACATCTGCAATGATTTCATCATTCACAATACTAAAATTTCTTTTCGTGTGGTTAAAGTGAGATTTACGCTCCCTTGTGAAGTGTGATGTTTTCTCAATACAGATCACATCTGTCGTTGTATGATTGAAATATTCTTGAAAAAAAAAAATCTTAGACCGTTGTGTAAGTGAATTATTATAGAGTACAGTGTAAAACACCAATACAATAAATAGTTTCTCGCATGAATGGCTTTGATGAAGAAACTGACAGCTCCTGAACATAAGGAAAGGTATTTCTCCATGACGTGGGATACACAAACTTAAAATACTGCTGACTACATTACAGTACTGTATGTACGCTTCAGTTTCACTAACACAAACCACTCAAATACAAATGAAACGGTGACAGTCCTGCCTGCAGTGGCCAAGGTTAACTAAAGCTGAATGTTACAGGTACTATAGATTTCTAGTAGGTATTACAGATTTAGTAGGTACTACAGATTTCTAATAGGTGCTGTAGATTTAGTAGGTACTGAAGATTTAGAAGGTAGTAGGTACTAAAATTTATCATGTTCTAAAGATTAAGTAGGTACTACAGTTGTAGTAGCTTAGATTTAATAGGTTCTGTATTAAATCAAATAGTGGTGTGTTCGTTTAGTCGAAAATCGATGCTAAGACAGGCTGTGAGAAATTGGACCGAGAGGCCAACAGATCGACTTGTTAAGCTGTTTGTCGCAGGTGGAAATACAGGCTAATGTTTGTATCCACTATTTTGGGATCAAACCTTCATGTAAGGTGGTTAAGCGTGTCTCGCAAACCCGGTACTGATTTTATGCTTACTTTTGATAGCATAACCAGGTAAAGGTGTCAAAGTCTGCTCACCTTTTAATAATCCCTCTGTGGGTTGACCCATTTACGTGAGAAGACCCTTACGGAAGAGAAGGAATTTGTTTTGAATTAAAGGCCACATCGGTGGCTCCTTACACAGAAGTATTTATGAAGATAGTCATCTTGAAAGTTCCAAACTTGATGCCACATGTCTGGTTTCTGTGCTTTTCGTGGAGATTTCGTCACTGATCTCATAAACGTGTAGGCGATGTTGATTATAACTACTCTGACAAAAATGCAAGCTACCACCATCCATAAACATTTTATGGAATACAACGTTAAACACAAATTAGAGAATCCGCGCACTGTTGATGGCAGTCTTAACGTTCGTTGAATATCACTCTGCTACTAGTTTGGTATGTGTACATCACCTGTGTGGAAGGTTGTCAATAACGTGCCAAAGGTCGGTGGTTTACACTGGGCATTCTGGTTTCATCCACCGGTGAAACGTTAAACATCTAGCCTATTAAAGCAAATAGAAAGTAAAAGCTGGTAAAAGTTAAGATAGAAGAAAGAAAGAGAAGAAAATAGTCGATATAAACGACTAAAGACGTTCACAAATAACAGTGATAGCATTTAACACGTTTTACCACGGTGGTTACACAATCAACTTAAATAGTTTTGTAGAATCGAGCCATGTGCATAAGAATGAAAATAATCCTGGAGCAACCATCACAGAACGAGAAGACGAGTTTGGGATTCAATCCCGATCATGGAATGGTACTTCCCCTAACTGGACTTTCCACATAAGAGGGGTTGTTGGTTAAACTGTTTGGTGCGTTTCGGTGTGTGATTTGAGTGAGGCAGCATCGTGTATATATATGTTCGCATGGTAAAAAAAAAAAAAATATTTCAAGGAGATACTGGCGTGCTGGAACCAAACTGTCCAAAATGTACATTACAGTACTGAGTTCGGGGTGTACCTACCTCTATATGGGTTTGAAACGGCATGATACATGTGATTAATTATGCAGCAATTATGGGTATACTCTTTATACGCTGTGAAGGATGCTTTGTGTATAGTATGGGTTTAAGGTAATCAGTCTATCCTTGTGTCTGTAGACTCTAAACTGCACTTCTGTATCAGTATTGACTAGCAAAATGTTAGCGCAGTACCACGTGAGAAATGCTGATTTAATTTTTCTCGATCCTGTTTATTATTAGTTACCTGTCATTGTAGTTTATGTAATATGCACGTCTACAGATCCGCTTCGAGATAAAATTATTCTAGGATAGAATGACATTTATAAAGGAAATTTTTTTAAAAAATCTTAAACTCAGTAACTCAACACCATCTAGAAAATACATTAACGACAATAGATTGTATAAATGATATAAATGTGTATAGACTTTACGCATGAGAATAAAACTTTCAGACGGCAAGGCTAAACCAGATAGTCTGTGAAATACTATGATATGTAGTCGTAATAAATATAACCGACCAAATGAAGGATTTTGTCAACGAAGAATTAAGATACACAATGAAAATGTTGATTGTGTTACGAATAATATTATTACGCTTTAATTTTCACCGCCACAAAATATTGATGCTAGTCACATCAATTCGCACAGTTCATTTACAGATTTGGTCTGGTGTATTAGATTAAATCTTAAATCAGCTTAAGCGGGAGGTAACAACTTACACATATACGGTTGTACGTCTGCATGCACATGTACATCTAGGCTACGTGCATTCTGCAAGAACATTTTGCAACTGATGAGAAACCCATTTTGTTGGTCAAGAAATCTAAAAGCCAGGGAGTGGTGAGGCCTAAAAGAGAAGTGCTATCCTCTGTGATCTTGCTGGGAGTCATATAATACACACGTAGAGAATGTCAACAATTTATCATCCCTGTCTCAACACTAATGGTATATACCTTGAGGCTTCTTTAAGGTCCTTGTCAGATAACTTCAAATATATTGTTTTCAAAATGAGGCATCGTGCATGAAATAATACCTAACTCTGTACTGTATCGGTCGTCACGACGTGAAGTCATTTACAGTGAGTGAATGGTTGGGGGAGAGGCTGACCTTTTATATGGCCAGGGCGTGGTGACATTTTAACTTACAGTGTCACTTGTCTGCGATTTCACTCGCATGCAGCTGTATATAGTAGTAAGTTCTAAAGGGTAGATGTTTTTTTTCTGTGTCATTTCAGATTTTTTAAAAAGAAATACCCACAGCTTGGAGCCAGTTTCATGAACCCGATAAAGAGATATCTTCTTTTAAATATTGGACAATTCTTTTTGTCAGTTCTTTTCCCTGAGGATAATTTATAGCTCTCTCAAAACTTTTACAGTTTCTTTCTTTGAAGATAATACCTTTTGCCCTCACGATAACAATATTCGTTTTTACAAGGTAAGATATTACTTTAATAACTTTTTCTACTAATGTAATATCTGGCCGTCCCTCATGAAGAATATATATCATCTTCACTTACATTATCATATAGTTGTACTGTAGTGAAGTACCCATGAGTAGCAGTTGTCTAGTGGTTAGAGGCGCTTGCATTTTCAATCACACAAGGTACGGGTTCAAACCCAGCCTTGGACAGATAAGTTGTAAGTCCCACTACTCTCACTGCTTATAAGGCATCGGTGATAAAAACGCTCGTGTGGCCGTTAAGGACCACTTGTCTTAAACAGATACAAAATCGACACTGATTGGCTGATAGTGGGGAAAGGGTTCCTTGGGTTAAATCTTGCAGCCTTGGTCACGTTTGAATAAATGTACCACACCAGTACCTAAAATTCAGCTTACACAAGGCACAATCTGGACTTGCCTATCTCTCGTACAACCCAGTCAGAAACGATTCTCAATAGTCGCGGGTTTATGCCGAGATCTCGAAAACTCCACTCATAAAACTGACCACAATAGTCAGTAAAATCGTTTTTAATTTTTAAACATTTCATTTAATCGCAATAAATGAAAAATTCTTGAGTATGACATTATGTAAGAATCAAATAAATTAGTGAAGTAATGATGAATATGCATGTTGATAAAAACATATGAGTGGAAATTTGACGAGTATTCCGTTCCACTAATAGTCTCAGTCTTAATTTGGTTCTTGGGGCACCCGTGGCTCATTTGGTTAGCGCGCTAGCTGCAGCGTAATGATCCAGGAGCCTCTCGTCAATGCGGTCGCTGTGTTCAAGTCTAGTTCATGCTGGCTTCCTCTGTCAGCAACTTGCCAATGGTCGTGGGTTTGCGCTGGGCTCTGCCCGGTTTCCTCCCACCATAATACTGGCCGCGGTCGTATAAGTGAAATATTCTTGAGTGCGGCTTAAAACACCAATCAAATAAATAAACAATAAATAATTTGGTTCTTAATACTACGCATGCTCAGTATACTTTTACATTTGGTGAGTATTATCTATCAGGACTGGGATAACAAAGGGTCCCCTGATTTGTACGCTGTATAGGCTTCTCTACAGTTTTTGTCATGTTTTTGTTGTGTATGTATACAATATTGTATATAAATATATGCCAACTAGAAAACATTTTTACGCTTTTGCAACATTTTTTTTTATTGTAAATTCTGACCGTGTATAAATAACAGATTAACAAACAATTGCTCAAGAGATCAAAGCTTGATAACCAGCTGAAATGACATACAGAGTTCCTACAGACATAAATTGATTTGTTTAAGGAGAGCATTTTTACGTCGAGAAAGTAGTTCCTTTTTCCTACGTCCCTAAATTAATCTATACGAGGACCTTTCATGCGTACAAGACGAGAAACAGAGACGTAGTTATTCATTAGACATAGATAAATAATGATATAATATAGGCCTGTAATGTTTTGTTTCTGAAGAGTTAATATTTGGTGAATAACACGTGGAAGAAAAAAGCAAACAGCGTTTGCAGCTTAACTTAGCTGTATGTTCCAGAAGAAACTAAATAACATAAAACAGAAAATAAATAGTAATAATAATAATAATTATAATAATAAAAATATAAAAAAACCCAACCCCCTCTCCCAAGACTTCTATGGGAATTAAAACTGACGTGACTGTTTTTTTTTTTTAACTGAAACGAGTGGCTTTCATTTGACGGAACATATAGCTCGCATTCAAATCCGCGTAACATCATGTTTTGCTTTGAAAACAACAACATGTTAGAATCTGGTCATCGTGGAAAGTACAACCTAGCCAGTTACAGCGATAGTGTTGTTGCTATATATAGCTAGTGATGTCAGACTGAAGTACATAATATATCCATTTTCTCTTACGAACCAGAATTGTCGGGAAAAGAAACATCACTTACCTTCCTGCCAATCTTTGATTGTACGTTTTCAGCACGATAACAAAGTATTAGCCAGCAAAGGTTGAAACCTGACAACATCGGTATTTTGCATTATCTATAACAAAGAACTGACTGTAGTACCAGTAATGGCTGACGTGTCCCCTCAATAAGCCTAAAAGGTCGGGGCGGTTTCGAGGAAAACAAAAACAAGGTGTAGGGGGAAACATGCATGCTGAATTGCATGTGTATCGGTATTGTTATAAAAGGGCACTTCGCATCCATCTGTTCTGACACACTGCCTTACACCTTAAAGGAGAAACACACAAGAGGTAAGTAAGTTATAGAGACTTCTACCGTTTTCAGAATACGAAAAATGTTTGCATGAAGTCTGTGTTAACTGTTTGAAGACTGTAGTGAATATTATTATAGTAAACAACATTAAGTGGACACCATCTTTCTTTTTTCCCCAGGGTATTGGATTTAATCCGTTTTAAGCTCCAGTAAATTCTGAAGTGTTTCACTATGCCTTTTTGGATTTTTTTATAATTATTTGCGTTTTTTAGCTGTATTTATAACTATCGCTGGGTATATCGGTCGACAGGTCTGTCATAGTTTGGACTTCTGATCGTTTAACATTCGCTTCGCGAAAGCCTGAGACGGCTTCGACTGTATATGCGAGATGTTACAGCTACTGAGAATTTGTGCTTGTTTGATCGTCATATGCAATAATCAGTCCATACATATTACTGAACATCAGATTGAACAGACAGATATGAACAGGCGTCGATGTATATATAATTGTACGTCATGAGAAAATATAGGATATTGCTTACAGAGGGCATATTCTTAACAGGTACCGATTGCCATTTACCCCAGGTAAAAATTCGCCATGAGAACTGCCCTGTTATCCCACCTCCTAGTGAGCCTTATCCTCTCGGTAAGTGTTGTTTTCTTCTTTAAGAGACATAGCAGCTGACAGAGTAACATTACAAAAGTTTGTACATGGATAACGATTTATTTTTCACCGGCGTTTCGATGTACATTCTAACATCGTCTGTAAAAATAAATCAGAAGTTATTATCCACATAGAATCATTGTGATGTTATTTTCTGTAAAATAAAAAGATACTAGTAATAAACAAATCTTTGCCTTAGAGAGACAGAATGCGATAATTTAATGTTAAAAGAAACATATGTAACATTGTATATTAACGAGATGTATTTCACTTGCTACATGCATGCAGCTGTATCTTTTTCATTTATTACGTTTAGAGCATAACATAAGTATACACAATCCTGCGGATTGTCATGGACTGGGCTCTCTCCGGTTTCCTCCCACCATAATGCTGGCCGATGTTTTTTGCACCGTACCTAATATTTATACGGTAGATTATAGTTACCACATTGGCATCAGGATATAGACTTATATTCCCAATTATTCATGTTACAAGATGATTTTATCATCATGTTTCCCCAAACCCTGGTAGGGTCATGACAAAGACTTTAAAAATATATACTTGTTGGTGCATCGCTTGGCGCTCATCACTGAGAGGATAGATAGAACAAGGAAACAGGACTGGTAGTAATATTTTTACTGGGTAGGGTGTCATCTCTGGTGTCTTCGGCATGATGCTTCAGTGACGGGAAGCAGTCGTCTTGTGACAAGAACAACACCCACCGAATGACGTCAAAAAATAAAAAAATTAAAAAAAACTGAAAAATTGTTAAATACGACGTTAAAACACAAGTATATATATCCATCATGTTTCTCCCGATGACTAAAGGGTTAGAACGCAATAGCCATTTTCCTTTATCTTTTTACATAATCTGGAAAAGGTGAGATTCGGTAGCAGTTGATGAAATAAGTAAACCAAGGAACAATTTGTGTTTCAGAGAGTACATGCCGCAATATTGGCCCACCAGAGTGACTGTAAGTATAATAAGCTGCTGACCTTTTTTATACAGGGAGAGCTCAAAAATCGGAACGTTTGAACTCACCAGAACGGCATTCCTCAGCAAAAGCATATACATGCCGTTCTTATCCGATCTCCGAGAACGGAGCAACGATCTTGTGGACACTGTGGGTCAATCGATCCGAAGTACTGAATGATATTCGGATGCTCTGACCTTTGATCTTTTTCCTTACACTGTATGTTGATAGTGCCATCTGGACTTTCCCTACCCTTCACACGTGTACTCATGTTGGTAATACGAAGATTATATCTTAAATTTTGTTTAATTAGACGTTTTTTATTATAATTGCAATTCGGGATTGGAAACTAAAGAGAATTGCATAGGATTCTGTTCTACTTACATTTTCGAGTTCTTAGTGAATATAATTAAAGACATACGGCATAGAGAGTAAAATCCAGAGCAGCGACGAAAGTGTGAAAGCTGACAAATGGTGACGCGAAATACGCCCCTCCCGTCGCTTGTCGATATACCTCAGTCGGAGTTATATTCCGACTGTTCATGTAGATGCATAAATAGTAACATCAGCACGATCACTAGTACAATGGCTTAAGTAGAATTAGGTAAAAAATGCATTGATGTTTATTGCAATTTATTAGAGGTCACTGGTCTTGAATTACTCAAAATGCCGTTTTGTAATCACATTTAACATACAATAACATTAAACCAATGAAAAGTCGTTTCTTTTTTATGCTTTGCAGTTGATGTAGATTGTGGGACAGATCGGACTGGTCACGTCACAGTGACTTATACAAACAGTGACCCCATCAATAACAATGTGGTTAAAATGTCCAGCCCTTTCAACAGAGACACATGTAAGGCCGTGCCAAATATTTATGGTATTATTACCCTCAAGTCAGTTGGCACCAAGTGCACCCTCACCCAACCGGTAAGACTATTGGCTATATTACAGAAAAAAATAATTTTTTTTTTTCTGCGATGAAATGTAAAGTCGCGGAGGCTGAGTTTGAACCTGTGATCTCACTATAGAAAGGAAAGGTCTATTGTTCTGGCGCCATATTAACCACTGGGACAACGAATTGGCTACATTTTCGAACTCAATCTCGTTGTCCCAAGCCGCAATAACCATTGTTCTCTGGCTGATGCATATACATCAATATTATATGTAGCTTTAAGTCATATTCATTTATTCATTCAATACTATATGTAAATTACCAAATCTTTGGACCGAATTACCTCAGTCGGGAAAGGTTTCCATTCTGTTATGTGCCCTTCGATTCTGAATATGTGATGTATTTGTTAACTAGCTCTTCACCAGGACTAGCTATATTTGGTTAAACAATAAGGCGATGTAAAATGTTAGGGCCACTGTCCCAACGGACAAGGGAAAAAATTGATCAACCTTTTATTCTTGAGACAGGTAGATCTAGCTGGCTACAGAAAATAAATGGTACCAGCAAATGCGTATTTAAATGATATTAACTATATGTGTTATTGTATTTGTTCAAGGACACAAATGTAAGGGAATTCTGGCTTCAGTTGACGCTTCAAGAATTTGACGGAGTTTATCAGAATGACGACCCAACATTTTTGTTCCGGTGTTCATACCCTTTAGAAAACCTAACTCTGTCGACCCAAATATCCAATGCAGGCACATTGTAAGTTCATAACAGAGAGGTTGTGGTCCGAAATTGTGATTTTGCCATGGTCAGAGATGCTCGTAGTAATGCTCTAGGCCTATATAGCTCTCTTCGCTGAGCCATAAGGAGTATAAATATGAGCCATGGTGTTGAGTAATTTATAGCAATGTCTAATTTAATTTTAAATAACTGTTTGTACTACGAAGGCTAATGGCAACGGAGATTCTCCTCTACAATGAAACCAACATATATACACAAATCAGTTACAGACTAGAAACCAAATGTATACATAACATTACAGAATAAGTTAATGAGAACCAAAATCAAATCAGTGTTGGTCTTGAACGAGGTGACATTGTTTCAATATTGCAAAGGGTTTTATTTATTTATTTGGTTGGTGTTTACGCCGTATTCAAGAATATTTCAATTGTACGACGGCGGCCAGCATTATGGTGGGGTAAACCCACGACCATCCACAGGTTGCTGACAGACTTTTCCACGTATGGCCGGAGAGGAAGCCAGAACGAGCTGGACTTGAACTCACAGTGACCACACAAAGTGTTTTATATAATCATATTATCTTTTTCTTTCTACCAGTGGCGTCCCTGCCATTGTCTATTTGAGTTCATCTGGGAAACCGGATAAGGCGTATTATTTGAAAATCTTGAATTCTACTACTAAATCTACCATAACAGGAGCAAAGTTCGGTCAGGAGGTCTTACTGCAAGTCAGTATGAATGACACAGATGAAGGTAACATGGCTATTTTATTTTCCTTTCATATGTCTGTTTACGTTTATTTATTTATTATTTATTAAATTCAGATTGGTGGACGAGTTTTCGTCTACACCTCATTTTTATTTTCCAGGCAGATTTTTTTACATACAGTACATGGGCGTAACGAATTGGAAGTTTACAAAATATCTTTACCGTGATCAGTTAGGGATCGAATTTCATGTTCTTTTCATTTTATTTGGTCAACGTACTCTCAAGCAGCCTTATCTTAAATTTGCCATATATATATATATATATATATATATATATATATATATATATATATATATATATATATATATATATATATAGTAGTACGAATAAAAATTGAACCTTTACGACGGTAGTCAGTTATACAAGGCTGGACGAAACAAGTATGCCCGGAGTGAACCTATGCATGACCTTATAAATTACCTTTTGAACTGCGTGCCTCTCTCACCCAGCATATGTAACTGTACGAGGGGGCCTCTGTGACTCAGTCGGTTAGCGCGCTAGCGCAGCGTAATGACCCAGGAGCCTCTCACCAATGCGGTCGTTGTGAGTTCAAGTCCAGCTCATTCTGGCTTAAGTGGGAAGGTCTGACGGCAACCTGCGGATAGTCATGGGTTTTCCCCGGGCTCTGCCCGGTTTCCTACCACCATAATGCCGGTCGCCGTCATATAAATGAAATATTCTTGAGTATGGCGTAACACGCATCAAATAAATAAATAAATAAATGTAACTGTACGATACATAGGTTGGTTCTGTAAAGTATGCAGCAAACATTGCAAAATGATATATTTTATCTTTTATATATAATGGAAAAAAGATACTGCTTTGCTGCATCCCCGAAATCGTATGTATGCTTGGGGTTTTATGTCTTACCTAACAGTTTTTCAGTGTTATGACGACAAGGAGTCATTCGGTGAACATATATCGCTGGTAACGCAAGATGTGACATTTGTATTTGCAGATGAACAAGGTGTGCAGGTTCGGTCTTGTATTGTGAGGAGCGGATCAGCCAGCTTGTCATTCATCGAAAACTAGTAAGTGCATTGCTATTACTAAAATGAAGTTCATTGAATACATGGTTTATTTAGCACTGTTTTCAGCATGAAGGGGATAATGCAACGATTGGTTGACCTGTATCGGTATAATGGCTCGGGCGGGGCGGCTTACTTGATTTCGGTAAGGCGTCTCAGTGAAGCAGCACTAGATGGACACAGACCCTCATTACAACTTCCGTTTTTCGGTAGGGACGATTGTAGTTCTATGTATGTTAGGGTGTAAAGTCTTTTTTGCTGCAATCCTGCCGTTTTTGGTGTACAGGTGCATGCTTGGTATCAAAATGATGGAAATTGTCTAAGCTTTGGGCAGGTATAAGTTTTAATGCTGAAAGTTTGAAATTCTGGGTGAGAGGACACAAGGAGACAGGCGGTGATGAGGCTGCGAGTGACGTCCCTTTGGCGTTGCTAGGCACCCCTTCCAGCTGCTGGCATGGAAAGGTCCAAATTTTGACAGTCAACCTATGTCAAGATTTTTATGGCTTCTTTCTCACAGGCTGGGCCAGGTATGCACCAAAGCTTATTGGCCACGGAATGTTTGGGACTGAGCTACAGCGCTAATCGTTAACATTGTCGCTTGTGGAAAACTAATGGGGGTCTGTGGCCAGATAAAAGAGCGTTGGAAATCCGTCTTGCAACAAGTAGGCACATTACATGCACTATAAGGATTCCTTCGTCGTCATATGACTGAAAAATTGTTAAGTACGACGTTAAATCCCAAGCACTCACTCACTCACTCATTTAGCACTGTTACACCAAAAGACATCTGCGTGTTAATTGAATCAATAGAGGGCGCACCTAAGCTTTGTAAAACCCATAGCTCTGTTACACAGTTCCTGGCATATGCGAACGAAAGGGGCGAAAGGGATCGGGTAGGAGACTTGGGGGGAAAGCACGCCAAATGCCCCTCCACTTAAACATACTTTTGCTTACCACATTTTGAGGCTATGAAAATTATGTCAGTACAAACAGATCATTGTAATGTAATGAAGCTATCATTTTCCAGTCCAACCTGCGGATGGTCAAGAGTTCCCCCGAGCTCTGCCCGGTTTCCTCCCGTCATAATGCTGGCATCCGTCGTACTAGTGAAATATTATTGAGAACGGCTTAAATCACCAATCAAATAAATAAAAATAAATACATTTTCTAAGGGACAAGTAAATAATTGGCATTTCAGTAAATACTTTGTTAAGAATGAATCTTCAGCCGTATAGTGCTCTAGAGCTCTTGCCAAAAAAACTATACAGAAAGTTTGACTTATTAGAAAACAAAACTGCTGAGTATACAGTTTGGGACCACATAGACCGCATATAAAATAACCGCATTTGATGAAAGTTTTGTCGAAACAAAAAGGACTCGATGCAGGCTGTAATGTGGTTGAATGCTCTATAAGGTTCGACTTAAGTTTTATTCTCCATGTCAAGATCCGTACATGTAAATAGGATCACGGTGAGTCAATAATTTATCATAAAACACACACAATGACAACAAATAGTACATAGTGGAAAGAATAACATTCACCTTTTTGTAATAAATTAATAAACGCATATGCAATAATTAGAAAAACTTGTATATATGAAACAGCTGTAAACATGTAAACACGCGAATTACCAAATACTGCTTTTTCCCTACAGCTGCGTGGTTCCAGACAAAGCGAGGTTGTTTCGACTTCCGGGGTTTGTCTCTGGGGGTAAACAGGCGATTTTCCCCATTAAACTGTTCGCTTTGGAGGAATCGAAAGCCAGAAACCTCATATTTGAGTGTGTTATAAGAATTTGTTCCAGAAACTGCAATGGGGTGAGCATTGGTGATGGGCTCAACGTACAGAAATATTCTAACATGTCTTAATTTGATATCTTAATTAGAATCAAAAAGTTTAAATTAATGATCATATTAAAGCATTTGCATGAACAGTTAGAATAAAACTCCAAGTTGAGATGACAAGAAGTCGTATTTTCAGCTATCACACTGTCGTCACTGCTCTCGTTTTACTCTATACTGTACGTCTTTAATTATATTGTAAAGTTGATCAGTTTTCGTAAATCAAAAAGGAAAATTAAATTTCAAGAATGGCCTTCGAGGTCAAAGGTTCTACAATCTTTCCACGTAATGCTTTCATCTCATTTAAATTTCTGAAATTGTAATCGAGCAGTCTGTTTAATGAACAGAAATTCAGTTGTTTGAAATTTTTTGTCACAAGTACAAATTTTGAAAAGCTGTAACATAGCTAGAATCTTGACAGAAAGGTTACGGTTGCATGATCATGTTCAACCAATTAATGTTTAGATCCTTTTATAAATGACCCAAACCGGAATTGATAGGTAGGAGCTATATCACATGCACGGTGCAATCTTTTGACATAAAGTGCTCGTCGGTGATGGTAATCTTTTCACGGATGAACATCCGGGCCTCGACCGTTTAAAATGTTCATTTCTACACATGTAAAGAGACAAAAAGACGCGTGCGCTCAACAATTGTAAGACAAGAACTTTCAAAACGATCGTAAATCTAAAAACTTGAGGAACACAATGACGGAGAACACTATACACAGTGAGCCGTTATATCGCAAGACACCTTAAATACGTGGCACGCTTTTGAAATGCATGTTACACTATTTGAGTATTACGAAAAATAAATTACGACAAACCTTGAGATGAGCACTTAAATACATAACATTTTTGATAAAACCAACGAGGTTCAAACAGCACGCATGTATGCAATTATAAATATTTTCTGGCGTCTACATGTGAAAACTGTGCCTTAGCTGCATCTTAGCCTATCGCTGGTTTTTATTCCACACTTTACAGAGAAACATTTTGTTTAAACCGCGTCTTAGTTGGATCTTAGCCTATCACCGGTTTTTATTCCACACTTTACAAAGAAACATTTTGCTTAAACCGCGTCTTAGCTGGATCTTAGCCTATCACTGGTTTTTATTCCACACTTTACAGAGAAACATTTTGTTTAAACTGCGTCTTAGCTGGATCTTAGCCTATCACCGGTTTTTATTCCACACTGTGCAGAGAAACATTTTGTTTAAACCGCGTCTTAGCTGGATCTTAGCCTATCACCGGTTTTTATTCCACACTGTGCAGAGAAACATTTTGTTTAAACCGCGTCTTAGCTGGATCTTAGCCTATCACTGGTTTTTATTCCACACTGTACAGAGAAACATTTTGTTTAAACCGCGTCTTAGCTGGATCTTATCCTATCACCGGTTTTTATTCCACTCTTTACAGAGAAACATTTTGTTTAAACCGCGTCTTAGCTGGATCTTAGCCTATCACCGGTTTTTATTCCACACTGTACAGAGAAACATTTTGTTTAAACCGCGTCTTAGCTGGATCTTAGCCTATCACCGGTTTTTATTCCACACTTTACAGAGAAACATTTTGTTTAAACTGCGCCTTAGCTGGATCTTAACCTATCGCTGGTTTTTATTCCACACTTTACAGAGAAACATTTTGTTTAAACCGCGCCTTAGCTGGATCTTAGCCTATCACTGGTTTTTATTCCACACTTTACAGAGAAACATTTTGTTTAAACTGCGCCTTAGCTGGATCTTAGCCTATCACTGGTTTTTATTCCACACTTTACAGAGAAACATTTTGTTTAAACCTACCACCGTTTTTTATTCCACACTTTACAGAGAAACATTTGTTTAAACCGCGCCTTAGCTGGATCTTAGCCTATCACTGGTTTTTATTCCACACTTTACAGAGAAACATTTTTGGTAAACTGCGTCTTAGCTGGATCTTAGCCTATCACCGGTTTTTTATTCCACACTTTACAGAGAAACATTTTGTTTAAACTGCGCCTTAGCTGGATCTTAGCCTATCCCTGGTTTTTATTCCACACTTTACAGCCAAACTGTCCACCGCCAGCAAGCGGGAGAAAGAGGCGAGCTGCTGGGGACAGGCCTTCAGAGAACAAAACCATCACTATGGCGACCAAAATCGAAATCTTACCCAACGATGTGCTTACGTCAGGTTTTAACGGTAGGTTTGTGGGTGCGTCTTCCTCCCGGAACAGAGGCTGACTCGATTTGCAGCGTCTGGAATTCTAAGAAATCTTTCGGCAAATCTACCGACTCCTGTAGTTTGGTTTCAGAAGACTTGGAAGAGGACAAATCGAGTCGGCCTCCATTAATAGCCATGCTAGCTTGTTAGGGCTTGCAGTGCTATGGTTTTTAATTTAAAGGGTGAACTGTTGTTGACTTCGTATCCATTACCTCATTGTTTATTTATTTTAATTATTTATTTGATTGGTGTTTCACGCCGTACACAAGAAAATATTATCTCATTATGCAACTGAATTTTAAAACTTCATCCGACTTATCCAACCAAATTAAAGCTAGGCTCATTGCGTGTGTGTTGAGTATACCATGAGAATAAGCGAAGTATCCAAATCATAATTCGACCATAAACTGGTGAAACAAATCTTAAGTACAATTTCCAACAACCACGCTGTAATAACTGCTAACGTTTAAAATGATTAAGGTGTGTTTATTGTTTAAATACATGGGTTTTTTTCTTATAAATACATTATTTTAGAAATAAATGCAATATTTATAATTACAGTCATTTATGTAGTAAATTGGATGAGTTTATTTCTTAAGGAGTGATTTAAAGTTTTCAGTGTATTTAATCAACATTATAAAGCGCTTTTGTTATCAGTTGTTCAAAAAACATGATTAAGTCTTTTACAATTAAACACATTAATTAAGCACGTTTATTATTTGTTGCAAAGAGATGTTTATCACGCATTTAAATGTTAAACATCTGTAGAGTTTCACTGATAAAATTGGCACCACACTCTCTTAAAATCACAATATAATTGTAACGGAAAGTATTTTTCTGGAAGTAAAAATAGTCAGTAGTTTTCAATGCAGTCGGAAAGATATACTTGTGTAATAGGGCTAACCGATGCGTCAAATTCAAAACGTGTAATTCACAACACCTTAGGTTAAAAACATTAACAGTCTGTGTTTGTGTTATAAAATTATAATGCTATGAAGTTAAAAGTATCTAAGTTACGCCTTTATTGCAACAGATCATATAAACACAGCGGTAATATTAAAGTTGTGCTATGTTCATACAACCCCAGCTATATAGATACATACTTATAAAGCATACCGCCATAGATTTTCAACACTGCGACTATAAGTCGTAATTAATGGCAGGTATGTTTGGCAATATGGAAGAATCTTTGAATGGAGGCATATGATAGTAAAGCTTTGATGTAGGTCTCGGCAGCAATATTGTAGGAGATTGTTGATGTTTGTAGGTATTTCAAGTTCAGTTCAATAATTGTGTAACGTTTTGCCAAGGTACTAGAGCAAAGGAACTTGTTTATGGCCAATCAGTATGTACTTAAAGTGAGCAAGGTTGACTTGATCACATGATCACACATCATCGATCTAGAAACATTCGACTGAAGGTATGCTTTAAGAGATTTTACTGGATGGGCTAGTTAAGACAGTCAAGAGATCGCTTGCAGCGAAGCGAAAGAACCGCTGACTGTGAAAGTGTGACAGGGCAAGACTGTCACTGTAAACTAGCCTGTTCAGCTTTCAGCTTCCTAGATGACCCTGCCGTGACCTTTCCAGAGGAAATTCTTCAGCACGATGAACAGATCTATCAATCGGTCAATTAACCAATCTTCGTTGAAACGGTGATCCGAACCTTTTATATGTCTGGTGTAATATTTCCTTCTCTGACAGATCACCAGATTTATGATGGAGGAAACCGGAGAGACCGGAGTAGAGCACCGACCTTTGCGAAGTCTCGAGCGAACTTCCCCACATTTGACCCATTTTTGCAGGTAAAATTGAAGGTCAAGGTAAAATGTTAATTGGTCTGCAACAGTCTCGTGTAAGACCATTCTAAATAAAGCATTGGTACGTTATATTGTTATTGCTTTGAATAATTTATGGCAAACGTTTTTTTAATACCTGTTCAGTTGTAATATGTCTGTTTTCACAGGTAAGACGAATCAGCCGGATTCGGATTGTGTGAAGAGTGTAAAGAATCTCGATTTCATCGTCACCGTGGCTGTCTTCGCTGTCTTCGCTGTCTTACTTATCATTGCTATAGTAATTATCGTTTTCCTGCTTACCTCAAAGTGGAGTGAGCCACAGAAACAAGGGGGGTAAATCTAGAACCCATGTAGTTCAACCTATGTAAAGAGCAGTCAGCCCTACACATACAGTTAAAATAAATATAACGCCACACCTCGTACGCCAAGACCACGGGAATTGTAGAACGTGAGTGTACCGTGAATAAATGCCCAGTGGTTGGTCCAGGGCTCAAAATGAAGATACTCTATGTCATTTCCTTTGGATATGGTCACAACATTGTCTAGAACATTATAAAAGGTATTTTTGCTTAATTAAGTGTCCGGAATTTTGCAACTAACTGGTCTACGAAAGTCGTTTGCCTGGGAAGATGGAGACTAGAGGTTCGATCCCGAGTACCAATGCTAAAATCGAAAACTTTACTATCTCCCTTATGTGAGTTAAGGGGTGATGGAAACAATCTTCCGATGCCAGTGATGCTGAGGCAGGGAATAGTGTGTCACGTGTGGTATCAAGGAGACACTATCGTTAAATGATCGAAATATATTATACTTGTTTGTCAATTATTGTTTAAAGCCATACTTAACAATTCTTCCCTTATACAACGGCGGTCAGTTTATGGGTGAAGGAAAACCTTAGTGCCCGGAGTAAACCACCTGCCTTTTCAGCAAAACTTTCCCTCGTGTGACCGAAAGCATTTTAAACCCCAGGCAAACAAATGAACGTTCAGAGCCCTTTGGGTACTTTCCTCAATTGGCACTGCACGAGAGGCTTGGCCACATACTGATCTATCCGTGGTCAGTAAACAATTAGAGCGTGGCATATCCCTTCTGATGTCTTACAGAATGACCTTCTAATGACAGACTAAAACCCTAATTTAGGTAATTTAGACAACAGACCGTATTTCACCGTTTAATTGTGAGCATTTACCAAGTGTCGCCCCTGTTCTGGGTTTACGTCTTATGCTGTAAGTCTTTTATTATATTATTAGTAATAGGCGGAACGGCGTAAAAAGTCCGCGTCATTTGCGATTTGTTGGCACCTTCAGTAAAACACGCATCATGCTCCCACCAGATTTTGTTAACCAGTCTTGTCCAGGCTTCCCGAATTTCAGGCTTAATGATTTAGGGACTTTTTACCGGTACGACAACAGGCTGCAGAAATTCCATTTCGCCTTTCCCTGACGCTTTTCTTAAAGTAAATGGCCCATGTTAAAAGATATGATACGAAATGTTTGACTGACTGACTGAGTAACCGACCGGTAGACAGAGTGACGTTAAGAGGTGCTTGTCACAGCTAAAAGTTCATCCTTCATTTCTGAAAAAGGAAATTTTCCACGACCAGTAACGTTGTGTAAATAAGCTCCCATTGTTCAGCTGGCGAAGGCTTTCATATGGATACGTTCGGGTTCTCTGGTGATCTGTGTAATGGCTGTATAAATTCTGAGTCTCGGGATAAGGGGCTGTATAGGCATTCATGTGTCAGTATTGTCAGTATTGGCCTTGCGATTATTAGCCCGGAACGTCCATTTTGGTTGACGGCTGGTATATAAATGTCTGTTTCGAGGCATAGAGTTCGTGCAGCCCAAACATCCAGCAAATCTGTCTCAACATACATGCGGATGAAGTGTGTGCTCAGTTCAATAAGCAATACTAAGCAAGAGAAACATCCAAGAGAAGGACTGTATGTGTACATGTATGTGTGTGTGTGTGTGTGTGTGTGTGTGTGTGTGTGTGTGTGTGTGTGGGTGGGTGGGTGGGTGGGCTCGCGCGCACAGGTATTATTTTCTCCATAATTGTTCACCCAATAGTCTTAATTCACATATGGCCGGTGTATTGATGATGACCCAAAGAAAGTGCGATGTCGAGAATATTGCGTATATTCGGTAATAAAATTAGGCAATGATGATGTCCCAAATCTGCTTTTAAGCGCATACATGCACTTTCCTTACATGTAGCTGTGGCATGAATACTGTGTAAAATAGAGGCATGTGACTGATATGAATTACTGTCAACGGGCACTGCGCTTGTCCTCAACAACTTTCACCTGAATTCTGAGTTTAAATTCGATTACTGCGAAAGTTGAACAGCTCGGGACATAATAGTTGGCTTATGGCGGCCTTGGGGTAGGGTTTGAGGTTGTCAAGTACTTGGGTGTGGTGGTTTATCAAAGGTTTATCTGGCTTTCAACGCAAAGAAAGCGGATAACCGTCGCATACTTAAAAAATACAGTGAAGAAGTTTTGCTAGACGTGACCTCAAAATCAAATGAAAAAATGAATACATTATAGAATTTAATGTACAGCAAGGGACAAGAGACCTGAGTGGACCAAGGAAAAAAGAATCGTCACGTGATTGCACGAGATATCCAAATGTTATGCTCGAGTGGTATACCTTTTGATAATTTCAGGAAGCAGTTGACGATGTAATAAATGAACCGAAGAAAATGAGCCCAGGGGTTTACAATGCAGTATAATTGAATTTTTGACAGTTAAATACATGATACCAAAGGACACATTGTAGTAAGCTGAGATCAAATTTAGCCAAAAGCAGCACTGATCCATAGCAAGATAAAATGGATATAAAAAGCTCTGGGGAATTTACAGCGCCTTATTCATTCAGAGAGAGTTTGCCATCCTTGAAGAAGATTCTGCCTCCGACAACGTAAGTTTTTCGCTATTTACATTCTGCTGATAAATAATGGCTGGTGAACAAGGTATGAGCAAATATCGCTAGAAAACCACTGTAAATGACCATCCAAGCATGCTGTGAATGTTCTTTCAGGAAATGTAAATTTTACAGGTATTCATACAAACATAAGGTATATTTTGTACACTTTAAATAAAGAAATACGAGCAAAAGAAGTACACGTGTTTCAATGATCTGTACTAGGTACAGGTAACCTATAGGTATGGTTAGTCTGTGTTCATCAGCATACACAGCACTTTATCGTTTATAGGTGACGGTGTATACCAAAAGGATGAAGTCTGCACTAGTTACCTGTCTGATAGCGGCCCTCGTACGCCAGGTGAGTGATCCACAGCGAAATTGCAGTAATTGCCGAATGGCTTAATGCTTTTCATCGACTTTTTGACATAGCAGTCATGCATTCATCTTTGTGCGTCCACTTATAACCTTCACACAGAAAAAAACTATTTCAACTCAAACAAAAGGCCGATACATAATTCCATGTTTAAATATGTATTTCACCGGCCCTAATAGCACAGTTGGTAGCGTCCGCTTCGGGAGCGGTACATCCTGGGTCAAACATGGGTCGAGTCACACCTAAGACTTTAAAAGAAGAAATTGTAACTTCCTGGCTTGGCCCTCAGCATGAAAGGGATAGTGCAACGACTGATTGACCCTTATCAGTATAGTGGGGCGTGGCGCCTTACTTGCCTTCGGTAAGGCGTCTCAGTGAAGCAGCACTAGATGAAAGAGCGGTGGAAATCCGTTCTGCATCAAGGAGGTACATTACATGCACTCTGAGGATTCCTTCGTCGTCAATTGTTAAGTACAACGTTAAACCCCAAGCACTCACTAACCCACTCAATATTTATGTCAACCATTTGCGTGAATCAAAAATGACTAAAAAGTGCTTTGAATACTTCCAAATCACGTAGTGTCATATGTTGGAGTACCGGCAATCGAGGTACTAATAATAGACATGATTGTACCTAAAGCAACCACTAGTGCTAACATTCGTCTTTTTAAGATACCACAGTTCTCCAGAAGGCCATCATTTCACTACTGAAACGATCGAACACTTCGGTGAAATATGTCTATACTGTACTGTTTCAGGAGGCGTTTGCACTCATCAGTGCCTCTGAGAGTGACTGTAAGTATGTCATCTGTTGTCCTTACTAAACTAGTATGATTGGATTGGGGGCACGTTTGTGTGTTTGTAAAGGAATACCTATATTTACACTACTTGCCGGTCGCGCCAAACACCTAGCGCAGGTCGATGGTTTTACCCAGGTTACTGCGGTGTCCTCCAGTATGGTGTTAAGCGCTGATCAAATAAATATATGTGGGTATATGAATTCACTCTCCATACGAAGTAACCAAGACCATGCCTTGTTCTAATCCCACCCCCTGGCTTTATGGTACAAATAGCAGCTGATTTGATTTATTTGATTGTTGCTCAAACATGTTTTCACTTATATGATTGCCGCATTCCGCCACACTAGCGTCGCCTTTCGCTTATTATCACAAAAAGCCGCCCTAAAAGAATGAGAGCGCGGAAAATCTACAAATACCTCTACTTATTTTTCTTTCTTTCTCTCTGTCTTCCTTTTTAGTTCTTGCTTTTGCTTCAGAAATAAACTCAACCGCAGATGTGCCATAATCAGTGTTTCAACCTATATTTCAACTTTATTTCTTTCAGTTGTTGTGGACTGCGGAACGACTATGGGTGGACCCATTCGCATAGTTTACATAAACAAGGACCCTGCCAACAACCATGTTGTCAAGATGTCTGGTCTCAACAATTTAGCCACGTGTGTTGCACAGTCTTGTAGTAATGGGATATTCACAATACTTGACGTCCGTACCAACTGTACTATTGCCCAACTCGTAAGTCCATGGTTCCATGCGAGGATGGGGGTTACGCTGGGAATAAGAAGGACTCGTGTAACCAATAATTTGGACGCTTTTCCTATCGACGAATAATTTAAGGGAATGTAGAAGGTCATGTGTCCGTTTATTGTCATTAGGGAGTTAGTATTACCTGCTGCCACTAACACTAAGATGCAGAAAAGAACTAATGCACTTGTCCTCCTCTTCTTCTGATGATGCTCTTGACCTTTAACCGATTCCCTGCATTTCTCTTCTTCTTTGTATACTTGCGCAATCTTTCTCTACAGATGCGCTGGTTTTTTTTTTAAATAATCCCTTGTTTTCTTCGTCTACTGATACCCTTATCCTTTACTTCTTCTTCTACTGATCAGTGCACTTATTCTTCGTCCGCTTCCACCTCTTTTGCTTGTGCGCACGTGTTGTCCTCTTGCGCTAATCTTCTTTTTCTTTTACTGATGATGTACTTTATTCTGTTGATGCACTTGCCCTTCCGATCTTTTGTTGATGTCCCTCTTCTCTTCTACTGCTAACAGACTTCTGCTACTGTTAATCTGCTACTACTGTTGCACATGTCTTCTTCTTCTGTTGATTTCGTTGTTCTTTTCTACTACTGATGCACTTGTCCTCTTCTTCTGTGGATGTCGTTGTTCTTTTCTGCTACTGATGGACTTGCCCTCTTCTTCTGTTGATGTCTTTGTTCTTTTCTACTACTCATGTACTTGCCTTTCAATTATTCTTTCAATGCCCTGGTTCTCTTCTACTACTGATGCACTTGACTTTCAATTATTCTGTCAATGCCCTGGTTCTCTTCTACTACTGATGCACTTGCCTTTCAATTATTCTTTCAATGCCCTGGTTCTCTTCTACTACTGATGCACTTGCCTTTCAATTATTCTGTCAATGCCCTGGTTCTCTTCTACTACTGATATACTTACCTTCCATTGTTCTGTCAATGGCCTGGTTCTCTTCTACTATTGATGCACTTGCCTTTCAATTATTCTTTCTATGCCCTGGTTCTCTTCTACTACTGATGTACTTGCCTTCCATTGTTCTGTCAATGCCCTGGTTCTCTTCTACTACTGATGCACTTGCCTTTCAATTAGTCTGTCAATGCCCTGGTTCTCTTCTACTACTGATATACTTACCTTCCATTGTTCTGTCAATGCCCTGGTTCTCTTCTACTACTGATGCACCTGCCTTTCAATTAGTCTGTCAATGCCCTGGTTCTCTTCTACTACTGATATACTTACCTTCCATTGTTCTGTCAATGCCCTGGTTCTCTTCTACTACTGATGCACTTGCCTTTCAATTATTCTTTCAATGCCCTGGTTCTCTTCTACTACTGATGTACTTACCCTTCCATTGTTCTGTAGATGCTCTTGTTCTCTTCTACTACTGATGTAATTGCCTTTCCCTACTTTTGTTGATGTTCTTGTTCTCTTCTACTACTGACGTACTTGCCCTTCCCTTTTTCTGTGGGTGTCATTGTTACCTTCTACAACTGATGTACTTGACAGAACAAGGGAAGAGCGATGCCCTTGTTCTCTTCTTCTACCGATGTTCTTGCCCTTCCCTTGTTCTATGGATGTTGTGGTTCTCTTCTACTACCGATGCCCTCCCCTTCTTCTACCGATATACTTGCCCTTCCCTTCTTGTACTGATGTACTTGCCCTTCCCTTGTTCTGACGGTGTCCTTGTTCTCTTCTTCTACCAATGTACTTGCCCTTCCCTTCCACTACTGATGTTCTCGCCCTCCCCATGTTCTGACGGTGTCCTTGTTCTCTTCTACTACAGATGTACTTGCCCTTCCTTTTTCTACTGATGTACCTGTCCTTTCCTTGTTCTGACGGTGTCCTTGTTCTCTTCTACTACCGACGTACTTGCCCTTCCTTTTTCTACTGATGTACCTGTCCTTTCCTTGTTCTGTCGATGTTCTTGTTCTCTTCTAATGCTGATGTACTTGCCCTGTTTTTGTTCTGTCGGTGTCCTTGTTATCTTCTGCTACTGATGTATTTGTCCTCCCCGTCTTCTTTCGATGCCCTTGTTCTCTTCTAATGCTGATGTTCTTGGCCTTCCCTTGTTCTGTTGGTGTCGTTCTTTTCTACTACTGATGTATTTGCCCTTTACTTTTCTGTCGATGCCCTTGTTCTCTTCTAATGCTGATGTTCTTGGCCTTCCCTTGTTCTGTTGGTGTCGTTCTTTTCTACTACTGATGTATTTGCCCTTTACTTTTCTGTCGATGCCCTTGTTCTCTTCTAATGCTGATGTTCTTGGCCTTCCCTTGTTCTGTTGGTGTCGTTCTTTTCTACTACTGATGTATTTGTCCTTCCCGTCTTCTTTCGATGCCCTTGTTCTCTTCTAATGGTGATGCTCTTGGCCTTCCCTTGTTCTGTTGGTGTCGTTCTTTTCTAATACTGATGTATTTGCCCTTTACTTTTCTGTGGATGCCCTTGTTCTCTTCTAATGCTGATGTTCTTGGCCTTCCCTTGTTCTGTTGGTATCGTTCTTTTCTAATACCGATGTATTTGTCCTTCCCGTCTTCTTTCGATGCCCTTGTTCTCTTCTAATGCTGATGCTCTTGGCCTTCCCTTGTTCTGTTGGTATCGTTCTTTTCTAATAGTGATGTATTTGCCCTTTACTTTTCTGTCGATGCCCTTGTTCTCTTCTAATGCTGATGTTCTTGGCCTTCCCTTGTTCTGTTGGTGTCGTTCTTTTCTAATATTGATGTATTTGCCCTTTACTTTTCTGCTGATGCCCTTGTTCTCTTCTAATGCTGATGCTCTTGGCCTTCCCTTGTTCTGTTTTTGTCGTTCTTTTCTAATACTGATGTATTTGCCCTTTACTTTTCTGTCGATGCCCTTGTTCTCTTCTAATGCTGATGTTCTTGGTCTTCCCTTGTTCTGTTGGTGTCGTTCTTTTCTAATATTGATGTATTTGCCCTTTACTTTTCTGTCGATGCCCTTGTTCTCTTCTAATGCTGATGTTCTTGGCCTTCCCTTGTTCTGTTGGTGTCGTTCTTTTCTAATACTGATGTATTTGCCCTTTACTTTTCTGTCGATGCCCTTGTTTTCTTCTAATGCTGATGTTCTTGGCCTTCCCTTGTTCTGTTGGTGTCGTTCTTTTCTAATATTGATGTATTTGCCCTTTACTTTTCTTTCGATGCCCTTGTTCTCTTCTAATGCTGATGTTCTTGGCCTTCCCTTGTTCTGTTGGTGTCGTTCTTTTCTAATACTGATGTATTTGCCCTTTACTTTTCTGTGGATGCCCTTGTTCTCCTCTACTACTACTCTGCTACTGATGCATTTTCGCCTCTTCTTCTTTTCATCTTTTAATGAATCTTTGACTTGATCTCATCCTTTTGAACTGACAGACATTCCTGACACCTGATGTTTTGGTTTTCTTCTGACACACATGTTCTCATCTCTTTCTCTCTTACTCACACTTGTTCTTTTCTGTTCGTCTTCTACTGGTACACTTGTTCTTTTCTGTTCATCTTTTCTGACACACTTGCTCCCTTCTGTTTATCTTCTGCTGACACACTTGTTCCCTTCTGCTTATCTTCTACTGATACACTTGTTCCCATCTGTTTATCTACTGATACACTCGTTCCATTTCTATTCATTTTCTACTCACACACTTGCTTTCACTTGCTTTCATCACAAACCTGTTCCTTTCTATTCACTACTGACACACTTGTTCCCTTCTGTTCATCTTCTTCTGGTACACTTGTTCCCTTCCGTTCATCTTCTACTGACACACTTGTTCTCATCTGTCTTCTATTCGCAAACCTGTTCCTTTCTGTTCACTACTGACACACTTGTTCCCTTTTGTTCATCTTCTACTGGTGCACTTGTTCCCTTCTGTTCACTACTGACATACTTATTCCCTTTTGTTCAGCTTCTACCGATACATTTGTACTCAACTGTCTTCGCCTGGCCCACTTATTCCCTTCTGTTCATCTTCTTCCGGTACACTTGTTCCCTGTTGTTCATCTTCTACTGACACACTTGTTCCCTTCTGTCCATCTTCTACTGACACACTTGTTCCCTTCTGTCCATCTTCTACTGGTATACTTGTTCCCTGTTGTTCATCTTCTACTGGTATACTTGTTCCCTTCTCTTCTTCTTCTACAGGTACACTTGTTCCCTTCTGTCCATCTTCTACTGGCAACCTTTTCCCCTTCTGTTCGTCTTCTACAGGTACACTTGTTCCCTTCTGTTCATCTGCTGACACTAGATCTTTTTTACTCTTATTCGCCTGTGTTCATCGTCTAATGATTGTTTTTTCTTCTCTCATGCGCAGGATCCAACACATCCCATATACGAAATAGAAATTATTCTCCAGGAATATGACGGGCTCTACCTTGTCACTGACCCTCGTTTTGTGTTCCGATGTTCGTACGCTTGTACCGGCACTCTCACGACACATGTCCCTGGTTCCTCAGGCCTCGTGAGTCTTGATGGAACAATCAAAGTTACAGGTTAAGGAGACTTCGGTTGCTCACGACTCATTTCCCTAGTTCCATTGGCCTTGTGAATGTTTATGGAATACTCACGACGTGAATATAAAGGGATTGCTGTTTGGAATCTCACCAGCTTGACTGTTGTTCACACATAATCATAACAATATATTGAAGATGTTTCTGGACTAATGCAGACAAAAAAGGCAAATTATATAATATACGGTATAGATGAAAAAGTCTCAGGATTTTGTGTTTGAGAAGAGCACAAAGACAGTATATATAATTTTCATGGGTAACAAAATTAATGGTATTACTGAATTCCCTGAATCAATAAAGTTGTGCAATGATCTATTTTCGTTTTTATTCATTTATTTGAAAATATAATTATTGGTTAACGTCAAACTCGGGAATTTTTCATTACGATAACAGTCATAATTATGGGTGGAGGAAACTGGAGCTTTTTGACGTGTAACGTACAGATATGCACATTATTAGAAGAAAAGTGTTCCTCAACGAAGATCTCCAAAGCCCCAAAAGCAAGCACAGCGTTTTGCTATATGGAAAGTCTTACTTGGGATTCAGTGTCAGATTCCAGTTATGGAAGGACCCAGTATGATTGTTAAGTCAGATACTTTCTGTTATTTGGCGGCTTCGGCCATTTTGTATTGCTTTCTCTCTGTCTATAGTTTCCACGAGAACGTTTTTACTTTATGTTTGTACGCTGAGCAGAGTGGTTTAACCTGCTGAACTGACTTGTCGATCTCCAATGATGTCGCGTTCTCAAAGCCACTTCACATTTGTTTCCCATTATTTGCACCTTTTTATGTCAGGAAATGATGCCTTTCCAACATCGCTGAAAGCTGTTGACTGCTTCTCTTTTGCATGATTCCGTCCTAATTCCATACCTTACATACTTTCTTCGTTCCCTGGTGGTTTGTGATTTGACTTAGCGATTACTGACGTGGACCATCCATATTGGTTATCGCCTGCTATACGATAAGAAACTTTCCACGCCTAGATTTGATTACTTAACAAGCATCACTGCTTATTTTGAACGAGTTTTCCCCCATATTAAGGTTTCCGGTTTAAACCAAGCCTCCATTACAAAAGTAAAACACTAACCAAGTAAGTTTGGGTTAACCCTATCTGGGCACGTCTACATAGATGCTATGCGAGCGTGATGTACCGGTCTTCGCAGTCTGTGCAATAAACGTTAGGCCATGCCTTTACTGAGTTGCCTTGAAAGTTTTAGCCAGAATAACACTGAATTCCAAATAACTCTCTTGTTACACGACAGCGACAATGACGTAGCGCGAGATTAGTTTTTGAGGCGTGGAACTACGAGAAGTTGGACCCCACCTATAACAGCATGCAGCATATAGGTTACCGGCATGTCACAACAGTGACACATATTCTCCGGGTAACGGAATGCAATAAAACATGATATCAGCCTTTAAGGGTTGCAGAAATGTCGTGAAATCGTAAATGAAGTCGATGATTTCAGCCTAAGAGTTTGCCGAAGTTGTATATTGTTTTTAATTAGGGCCATGATTTTAAAATTACCTCCGAATGGATGAAACAAATACATAACGAGTGCCATGGGCTTTCCAAACAAGTTTACAAAATTAAAATCTAGCTTAATGCGAGGTCATCAACTAGCTTATGCCACTTTAACTCGGAACTTCCCCCTTGCCATTTTCTGCGGTCGCACCTAACCACAGGTTACTCATAAAAGGATATACAGATACGCCCGCATATTGCATTGGTTGAAGAAAAGAATCACATGTCAGCCACTCACCGAAGCGTCGTCGACAACGTCGACACCTGGTGTATCCGAGAGAATGAACGACAAGCGTCTTAGTTAATTCTGGATGTGTGACGTCTAATATACTCCAATTAAGTAACATCGTTGCATATTTTTACCTAATTTTGCTTAATCAGTGGTGCTTTTGGCCGTTTTATTAGCCACTATTTAAGCATTTACATGAACATTTAAAAATAAAACCTGGATTGACCGAAATGACAAGAGGCCGTGTTTTACAGGTTACGTGATTGACCCTTTGCCAAATATCACATTGTCGTCGCCGATGCTACTCTTTATGCTGTATAGTCTTTTTATGTAAAAATCTCGACCACGACCCGCGCTGAAATACCAGCGTATGCATCAAATAGTAATAAATGTTTTAATCTTACACATCAGCACAATCTTACACAAAGTGGTTGTTGTATTAATTATACGTTGGAAACGGAGGAAAGTTGGAGGCAACTGACACACACACACAAAAGGAACACAAAAACAAAGTATCGGGAATACATTTATTGAAAAACGACCTTATAGTCTATGCATGAACCACATCTGGGAAATGAAGCAGGTGCCCCCACTAACCACTCCCCTCCAGTTTTGTTAGGTTAGAAATAGGTTAGAATAAAGTCTAAAATTTTATAAAACTGATTTACATATTTACTTATTTTATTGTTACTTAAGAATACTCAAGAATTGTTCACTAATGCGATGGGAATTACTGAGGTTTGACCACACAGGTGGACCACATTTGTTCGCAATAGTTAATAGTTAATAGAAACTGGACACTGTCTTCCAGCATATGAAAGGTTAGGCTTTACAGCGAGAAAGCGAAATCGTATGTGTGAATCGGTATGTGTGAGGTATGACAGTATAGTGCTAGTCTTCAAACTCATATATGTGGAGATGACAGAAATGCGGCTTTTGAGGCTTATCGTTGGAACTGCATGTACATGGCCGACAAAAACATTTCCGTTGTTGTTGCAGAGGCTGTGCTATTTTTAGTGGGTCGCCCTATGTCCTTTATATTTTTTTTTTTTATAAAGTGTCATAGTCGAAAAAGGTTTAATCTTTTGTCATAAGTCATTGATTTTCAGCATATTTTACGGAATATGGAGTACAATGTCTTTTGAAGACCATAACACATAGCGAGAGGCCAAATCTGAGCTGTTGCATAGAGTTATTGCATCAAAGTTACATTTTGAATGATGATAAGAATGACAGAAGTCCAATTTTTGTAACTTTGGGAACGTGATACGTTCAGTCTGTGATTTTTTCCCATCACTCACTTGCAGGCAAAACTGTAGCCTGCACCGTGTATGACCGACTACAAATGGAAATACGCAGTTTAACTTTCTTTGCTTGTACATAGAGATTTAACTTGCTGATGAGAACTGATCTCCCATTTTGAGCCTTTGTTGTTTTCAGATGACATTCTGTCCGAAATAACTATGTTTTTCTCTTATTTATCCAGTGGCATTCCTGCAAGAGCCAGTACCAAAATTCTAAGTCCATGTTTGAAGAGATTTCTATGCCATGCTGATAACCACACGGTATATAAGCTAGTCAATTACCTATATATGCCCTTCTCCACAGAACAACTGGCTTTCTATACCCGAAAAAGGCACAAACTATAATACAATTTGAAAGATTACTTGTCCAGCCCCGTCCTTTTGCTTAGTCTAGCATGTCTCTTTTGATATTTTATTGACTGCAAAAGGATTAAAATCTTACTTCTTATATCAAGCATTGTCTATTGGAATAATACACCATGCATTGTACAGTGTACATCCGGAAAGAAGAAAATGTGGGTTGAAAACCGGTGAATGGCACCATGTTGGACTAATTTGTAGAAATAAATTAAATTTGGCTCCCGCTGGTTTTACCATCAGAAAAATGTAACAGGTAATTACAAGGGTGTCTGGTTTCCCCACTGAGATAAAAGTATTGTATATTTTTCCACGCTTTCCAAATGTTGGAATGATAACACATATACATTTTTTACTGAGATGGAATACTCGTCGGTTTTCATTTTAGCCGACGTGATTAAGTAATTAATACCATCTACATGAGTAAGGTCTTGTATTAAAATAGTGAAAGTAAATACGCATAAATCACATGAGACAATATTTCACTAGCTGTGCCAAATATTATCATGTTAAACAAACTACGGCCACAACACCAATGGAATAAATAGGTAATTATATAAACAGTATACGTATACCTGCATACATACGATCTTCTTGATAAAAACAGTTTTTAATGCACTAAAATCTGCCTATTGTTTTGTTTTGTAGGATGAAACAATAGCAATACATGGCGAGTAGAATAAAGTAATCTGATTGGCTAGAGAAATTGACGTCGTTAGATGGGATTCACTAGTTCCGTGAATTAATTAATTAATTCTGAATTGATATTACCTCATTGTGCGGGTCGTGAGTTTCCCCCAAGCTCTGCCCGGTTTCCTCCGACCATAATACTGGCCGCTATAGTATAAGTGAAATATTCTTGAGTGTGGCTTAAAACTCCAGTCAGATTAATCAATCAGTAAAAAATTAAATCATTATGCAAGACAATAAAATCATCGCCTTTTTACACTACGTTGATTATAGTTTATTCTATTAGTTATTAAAACACAAATTAAAGGACCCCCTCCCCCTCTCCATAAACATGTTGTACACTTCTTTGGTGTCAATGCAAACGTTCCAAACGTTCCACGAGTTCATCTTTTTTCGGGTGATGACCAGAGAAGCTGACTTGAACTGGAAACGGATGTTAGCGAAGTTTGATCTTTATTTTTCAGGAATAACAAGGTGGTATGAAGTTAGAATTACTTTAAGATTAAAAGAAACGTGTTTTTGTAGCGTAGAGCTTTTATATATTGAAGACAGCACATTGGAAAAGGCTGATTTACGGGTTATTAAATGAGCACAGATCTGTATGTATGAAAGATAAGCTAAGGAGAATGAAACAGATCTCAGATCTAGGGGTTCACGTGCATGCATGGGTTATACTTTTTGTGTGGCGTGACCGTAAAGTATTTCAGTCGAAAAGAATGAAAACGTGAGGATTACAAGCTTTATAAAACTCCCTGGTTGAAACTGGACACTGTCTGCCAGCATATGAAAGGATAGGCTTTACAGCGAGAGAAAAACTCATGCCATGATTCACTGTAAGGGGTAGAGGAGACAACGCCTCACTGTTGTGAGATTGTCATGCTGAGAGAATAGTCAGCCTGAAGAGACATCTGTAAGTTAATTATATTTTGTCTGTTTTCCTTTTATGAATCTTATTTTGAAATATGCTGCTCTACTGGTTAAAATAGGTGTTTGCCTTTCAATCGTTAGGACACACGGGGTGCAGGTTCAACACCGGCCTCTGGCAGGGAATTTGTAGATTTTCCTCGCTCTCACTGCCTCTGAGGCCTTGAAAGAGAGGTGGAAGAGGTTCATGTGGTCGTTGGCGTAATCTAACGTTGGCGTAATCTAACGTTAACGCTTAATAAAGGCCACTAGTATGATGTGCATACCTGTCGCACACGGGAAAGTTAGCCAGCAACTTTGCTAAAGGTTTAACCCCAACACATCAGTCTCCAGAACCTGTAGAACTGACCGCACTTGTTTGAGTGACAAATTAAGGTGTTATAAAATGAAAACAGGGTGTCAAAGGGGCCGCTTCGGTGGCCTAATGATAGAGCGTCCGCCTCAAAGGCGGGAGACCTAGCTGGGATCAAACCCAGGTCGGGTCTACCAAAGACTTTTAAAATGGGGAGAGGGTAGAGCAAGGAACAGGGCTGGTTGGCCCGGTTTCGGTATTATGTAACTGAGTGGAGTGTCATGTCTGGTGTCTCCGGCATGATACTTCATTGACGGCAACACTTCATTGGGGGCATTGACTCACTCTATCACGGGAAGACACTCTAGATGTACACATACCTAATAACTCCTTGTCGTCATGTGATTGAAAAATTGTTAAGTATGACGTATAACCCCAATCATACATTCATAATTCTATAGGCCCGATCAAATGATTATATATAGTGGAATATATCAAGAGCGTTATGCGTGCATGGCATTAAATCCACAGTTATCAAAGGACGATTTATGAAAAAATAAACTTAGTCAATTTATTGAACTGATTTTTTGAAAATATAATAACATTTTACCTTTAAATAGAAAGTATCCTACAACTAATGTGGTACAACTACTTGACTCTAATCTCTATTAGGTAGTTTATTGGTGGTTTTTGTTTAAAACACCTCATATAATTCAGTTTACAGGTCAAGCATGATGAAGATCGCAGTAATCTACTGTCTGATCGTGTCCCTCCTGCGCCGGGTGAGTGATAGTTTTATTGTTTTTTTTATGAAATATTTAATGTATTTAATTGTATTTATTTATTTAATTTTTATACAATTCCAATTTCTTTTCCATGTTATGGACAATTTTGTTGTTCATCATCGTATATTGTGACAACATACAGGCTTTTCTGGGATCAGTTTCTCTTTGCTAATTATGTTTATTGCTGTTAATGTATGGTAGGCTTAGCAATTGCCGTTACCACAATGTCGCCGATACATTGGATCAACACGCTTCCCAATAAACGAATACTTTTTATTATACTGAATGGCATAACATCATGACGAGGATACAGGACACGACGCTCTACTCAGTCACATGAATACTCACAAATGGTACCTGTTAAAACTCCTGACTTAAAGCCGCTACCAAAAACCGAGAGCTGGATTCGAACACCCGTCCTCATGGTCAAGTGTGAGACAATCGCAGAGAGTTGGCGTTTAACAATCTAAGCTATCCTCTTATGGGGACACAATGCATACCTACAGTTTCTAAAATCACAAGGTCACCTTTTGCCTTGTGTCTTCTTTCGCACCCTTTTGAAAACGTATTACGGTTTATGACGGTGTTCAGATATGTGTTATTGACAACATTAAACCATGCGCCATGTTCATGATAGTTTGATTACATATACCTTATGCTGATTGTTGTAATGGCAATGGTAATGTTAAAGTTTTTCCAAAATCCAAACCTTATTAAAGCCACGTACGTGGGAAGGTCCGTCAGCAACCTGCGGATGGTCGTGGGTTTCCCCCGGGCTGTGCCCGGTTTCCACCCACCATTAAGCTGGCCACCGTCGTATAAGTGAAATATTCTTGAGTACGGCGTAAAACACCAATCAAATAAAAAAATAAATAATATAAAAGCCATGCTTCTACGTGACCAAAAAGATCGCCCAGCTTGCGGTTTTTATTCTTCTATTGTTTACTGTGTGTGTTTAGGAGGCGCATGCAGTGATCACAGCCTCTGAAAGCGACTGTAAGTATGCCGTGATTTGATCTGATAAGTGCGTGTCAGTCGTCCTTAAAATAAAAAGAAAAAAGGAAATGAAAAAATCAAAGTTGAAAAAAAAAATGAAAAGTTGCTTCTGTAGTTTCACCAAAGCGCTCGTATAACATTTTGGAAGAATTAACCATGCAAAGGTTACTAATTCTGTAGAAATTAAATCTCGGTATGTACGGTAATTACGCTATGAGATCTGTAAGACAGGGCTATGGAACTAAAGGTCGTATGTTCGAATCTATATCGATCATGGATGGCCAAAATATTGGTAAGTTAAGTTTAAACCCCAATCAATCACATCCATCTATACAGCTGGCTCTTTGTTGCATATCATGCTCATCAGTTTTACATTTCTTCCAGTTTCAATCGGTTTCCTCCACATTCCTGTCTAAAAAGCTAACCAAATAAACTGCATGACATGGAACGCAATGCGGAGGTATCTCTTAATGCCTCACCGAATATTTCAACTTTATTTGTTTCAGTTGTTGTGGACTGTGGAACGACTATGGGTGGTCCCATTCGGGTAGTTTACATAAACAAGGACCCTGCTAACAATCGCGTTGTCAAGATGTCTGGTCTCAGAAACTTACCCACATGTGTAGCGCAGTCCTGTAGCAATGGCGTGTTAACCATTTCTGATCTCCGCACAAACTGTAACATAGCTCAACCAGTAAGTATAGTGCTTTGACAGAACAAGATTCCAAAGTTTAATCCCAACTCTGGGCCATGCAGGTAAACGTTTGAAGGACTATATACTATGTTGAGATCATGACGCTAGATATGTTTATAAGAGAAAATCCCAAGGAGTGCCGTGAGGGAATTTTCAGTGGGCATATACTAGTACCGTTATTTATCGGCCACATAAGCGCGCTGATTCTACTCTTTAGGTATGGCTAACAAAAAAGTTGTCAAACTTTCACCTGGAATAGTGACTTATCTGCATATAGCTGATCCATGTATTTATTTATTTATTTGATTGGTGTTTTACTTCATACTCAAGAATATTTGACTTATACGACGGCAGCCAGCAGTATGGTGGGAGGAAACCGGACAGAACCTGAAGGAAACCCACAATCATCCACAGCTTCTGATTCATGTAGGTACAAAATATAAATATATCGGCATGGGTTGACCACCATTTTGTCAGGTACACAACTGAATGGAACAATGTCATGGTGTTCAGTCAACATGGTTTCGGGATCAGCTGTGTGTGAGAGAGTGTGTTGAATGTGAGAGCTCACAATACCTAACAGTTTGGTTTTACTCCTCTCAGTTCCATGCGTGTGTCACATGAATACATATTCACAATAAAAGAATTCAACGTGCCTTCTTCACTTGGTTCGCCTTCTGGCGTGTAATCCTTCGTTATGCCATCTTATATAGGTGTTTTGTAACGATACTTTAATAAAGTGATAGAAAGCTGAAAAAAATAACGTCGATGAGACAGAAAAATGAGTTTCATTAGTCTTGTTTTTCTTTTTTAAGAAATATTTTATTATTACATTATTTTATAAATATTTGAGTTCTGTGGCAGTCTATATGAAGCATGCATATAGGCTCTGACGCCATCAGAAATCTTTTCCAGTCTAAACAGAACTTTATAAGAGTTGTTGGAATACAACTCTCATTACCCACAAGTAAATCTTTACCTGGATACTGTTTGACAAAAACTTCCACAGAATGTGAATATAAAGAAAATGGTGATCTGACATCAGAGCCAACCAACGGAAATAATTTCTTGATCGACTCCCTCCCTGAACACTTCTCTCTCGCCACCTATTTTCCCCGCCTTATGTAAGACGATCCGCACCTGTCAACGGAGAGAAAACCCTTACTCTATATATACAATATGCAAACTTTACCAAGGGCGTGTGCTTAAGAACAACTCTAATGACCTACTTATATGGCATCTACAATATGAATGTTTGCGGATCAGAAGTTTTCTATCACCAGGAAAGTATGAAACAGAAAATCTCCTACCAGTCTACGTTGAGGGTTTATTCAGTGGTAGAGCAGTACCTGTGTACTAAGGCAAACTTGTTTTTACGTTGTGCAATTTTGCTAATATATGTACGCTCCAATAACCGAAGCGAGTCATGAACATCCATATGTTATTTAGTAACAGTACGTTAAAGTGTAAGAAAGCTAAGAAATGAAGTTATCGTCCAACAGATGGACAACTATAAGCAATGATACTTTCATGAATTATTTTTTTTTTAGAATTTTGAACGAGATGTATTGATATGTTGGAATTCCGTTGTGTGCTTTCAGAACCATATAACCATCTGACGTCATAAGAAGTCTTTTCTATTTCCAACAGAATGGTTCATAAAACTGACTTTAGAGTGCAAGATTCAATTATTATAAGTAACAAAAACTCTTTCACATAACTTTTAGCAGTCTGCTTAATGAGATTGTCTTTTCCTTTAATAGCTATATTACTTACTTGATTTATTTATTTATTTGATTAGTGTTTTCTGTCGTCCCCCAGAATATTTCACTCATACGACGGTGGCCAGCATTATGGTAGGAAGAAACTGGGAAGTGCCCGAGAGAAACCCACGACCATCCACATGTTGCCGGCAGACCTTCCCACATAGGAACAGAGAGGGAGCCAGCATGTCAACAGATATTTTACAGTTCAATAACAGTTATCGTTTAAAGACCATGAGGACTGGAAATCTAATAAAGCACCTGTTTTTCTTTCTTTTTTTTTTCTGCAGGATCTGACCCAATCGATTTATGAAATAAAAATCATTCTGCAGGAATTTGATTTAATCTACATGGCCACGGACCCACGGTTTACGTTCAGATGTTCGTACACGTGCACTGGCGATCTCACGACCTACGTTCCTCATTCTGGAGGTCAAGTGAACGTCAGTGGGACAATCAGAATCCCAGATTAGACATCTCCAACGATTTAGCTACGTTTGTACACGATGAAAAAGTAAAATAAGCCAAAACCGAACTTATGTTGTGTGAATTATTTGCTCATGATGATTTCCAGAGACTATTCTTATGTAAGAGAAGTAGAAATGGAAAAAAGCCAAACTTTGGCCGAACGACGGAAATAGAAAATTCTCTAGTTTCATGTCCCTAAGATGTTGATAAAAAGTCGGTTTTCATATGTTTCTGAAAACAGTACAAACAAATTGTAAGTTTTTACTCTAACAAATGTAATCGAGATATTAAAGAATACATATGGATACTCTCAATGAAATAAATCTGTTTTTGCCTCCTTCTTTTCTTGAATATCGTTGAGTGATTAAAAACGCTGGATGACTCAATATCGCTTGTCGATTGCGAGAGTAAATAAATCGCGTTTTCCCATCTATGGCGATAGCTTTCTGTTAGAATGAACGTTTCATGCATGTTCGAATTCATTTGCCATAGGATTGTTTGTGACTATACGTCTGGGAATTTGCCAGTTACTTGACAAGGTCTTTGACCTGACAAAACCCAAGCATTCGTGTTAAGCGATTGAGTATAAAAGTTAAGGCATCGTGAAAAATATTTTACACGAGTTGTAAATAATCTAGAGAATAAGTATTCGCAACCTGTGATCGTGTTCTACCATTTCTACCAGTAAGTCTAGCCAAAAGTACAATTCAGAAGAGGCTATACGTCAAAACTATTGTTATTTCAGGAGGTGAATGCAGTTATCACTCTCTGTGAAAGTGACTGTGAGAAAACATAGAGTATTGCGTTTAACATCAATTAAATGAGGCTATACCAGAAATTATTACAATCAAATCCATTTTTCTGTATTTACCAAGAATGTCTCAAATTATTGCTCCTCGGTAAATACCACACTCCTACCTTTACTGTTTATAGCATAAAATTTCATTCTAAAAGCTTGGAGAAGTTATGATGCTACCAGCGTTATAAATTGTAGAAAAAGAGACATGTAACGTCTTGGCTAAGTCAGTGCCCAATTGTGTCTCTTGTTATACTTAGTTATTTATTTGATTGGTATTTTACGCCATACTCAAGAATATTTCACTTATATTATTACAGTGAGATTTACACATATGTATATAGACTGCATAAGCCTTTCAAACTTGCATGGAGGCTGTCCAACAGTGAGACTACATAAAAACGCTAGCGGAACGACAGCAGAACGACAGGGCGCTCTGAAGAATAGAATGATATGTATAATGCAGTTGGACTGGAGGGTTAAACGCGATACTCAGTAGGTGTTTTCGCTTATACGACGTTTGTAATATTACATCTTAAGTGTCAGAAATTTAACACTTTACAAAATCTGAAGAAAATGTTATCACTTTTAAGTCATTGTTGTCGTCAGCCCCTTCAGGATACGTTTCACTTTATAAATGTAAAATGTAAACTTTTAATAATGTGGGTTCCAGCCCCGTAATGTATATTTTTAAGCTCTAACATATGTTAGAACCCACGCGGTTTTGTTGAAACAGAGCCCTCCGCGAGGTCACTACACTTTACATAATTTTGACTAATGCAAAGCATTCGATGATACTTTTTGACCCTGACCGCAGTAATAAGATAGCACGGTTTCCCCTTATCATATTGCTGGCGGCCGTCGTATAGGTGAAATATTCTTGAGTACGGCGAAAACCCCAATCAAATCAAATAAAAATAATAATACAATACAATGCAATACAATACAATGCAATACAATACAATATAATCAGACAGCGTCTTAACAGTATATGACCGGAATCATGTGAAAAACGTATAGCTAAACTTTTGTTAGTTTTTATTTGGAAAAAGAATACAATTCAGTAATCAAGGTTCACACGATCAGGACAGACAACGAATATGGGATTTAGGAAATGACACTAAATAGCTCGCCCCAGGCCGCGAATGATAAGACAGGATTCGAAGTCTAAAGTGGTTATATGTACTCCGCCCGAATATATCCCTCGGTCAGGCATAAAAAAACTATAGCTGCATGCGAACAGTATCAGGGTAAGAAAATTAGTCGACACCCAAGTTAGAATGCGGTCAACGAGCATTACCCAGTCGTCTGAAGAGCTGGTATCATTGAGGACGGCAGGCCTTGGCCAATGATACCGCGTTTAACAAAATAACTTATTCCGGATGGGCTGCTCCTGTACTAATGCATAAATAAGCGAATGTCTTATAGCCAATATGCACTATCGTGTTTGATGAAGAGCAATACCATTTTCATTCAATTGACAACATGTTGAATGGTGTCCTTCAAGGTCAATCTCTGTACAAATGCAAAAAAGACGAGTTCTGCGCCCTGAGCTTAGTGTCGAGCTGCAGGTGGTTTTCTATAGCAGATCCAGATTATCTAATGTACACAGACGGACGCGTTCACTTCTAGTTATTACGCGCATATCTAAACTGTGTAAACAAACTTTCAGCTCAAATGTGGCGACAGACTGTGTGTGCGATCTTCATCCCATCAAGGAGTTACTCGTAGTGCATGCATTTTACTGGACAACTCAGTCGTCATAACAACAGGACTTCACAGGTTGTCACTTTGGGAAGAAACGTTTACTGTAAAAATATAAGAGCAACATAACATATTGTATTAGAAGCAACCAACAACCAGTTAGCAATGTAAAAGAGCGACATCTTTTGTGCTGTGGCTGCTTCTTTTCCAAGGGTTGGAACACAGGATTCATCCTCATTTGACGTTAGTTGCTGAGTAGTAATCACAGTTAAATGATATTTACAGCAGGATAGATTTATCAAATATAATTTGGAGGCATGTATTTTGTCCAGTTGTATGAATTAGCACAATTCTAGAGGTATTATACCCAACGGTTTGGCTTTATTCAGACACCCTTCCTATCCTTCAGCATGAAACAAACTGAGTTCCCACTGAACTGCTCGCACTGCACATTTAAATTCAGTTTCGCTTTGTTTTTAATGAAAAGCGAACAAGAACGTAACTTGCAGTTAATTTTTTCAGTGGTTTCGGCTGAATTTTTGTCTGCCATATTTAGGCTGCTGCTAAATATATATCAGTGAGTAACAAATATCTTTCGGCAAAGTACATGTGATTTATTTATTTATTTATTTGATTGGTGTTTTACGCCGTGCTCAAGAATATTTCACTTATACGACGGCGGCCAGCATTATGGTGGGAGGAAACCCGGCAGAGCCCGGGGAAAACCCACAACCATCTGCAGGGTTGCTGGCAGGCCTTCCCACTTACGGTCAGAGAGGAAGCCAGCATGAGTTAGACTTGAACTCACAGCGACATCATTGTTGAGAGGCTCCTGGGTCATTACGCTGCGCTATCGGGCTAACCAACTGAGCCATGGAGGCCCCAAAGTACATGTGAACTCGACACCTTGTTTTATTGGCGGTGTCTTGGATGTATTTGTCCATATCTATGTAATTCAAACAGAAGGGCAAACATGAATGGCGAAGAAAAAATTCTAACCAAAGATACTGCAAATAATAACACTGATCAACAAGAAAACAATGATCCTTTTCTTTACTGAGATAAAGATTATGATCTCTATGGATTTTAAGGGAGTGGTGCTTGCGATTCAATGTGAACTCACGTATCCCCGTGAAAGCAGTTCAAAGGTCACTGTAGGGTTGTGTAAGCAGTAAACATGATGTATCCACCATGATTATTTGCAATATTGAGATTAAATATTACCTGATGTAAATATCCAAACACCTGGGCGATACCGGCAACATCATCGCCCAAATGTCAGGAACATATAAATACGGATCAAGACAGCATTATTTAAATAACTATAGATCTTTTCAAATTTTCTTGACTCTATCTCCATTGACGCACCGATAATTCTTTCCCTTCATCGCACACGTATATAATGGTAACTGAAAAGGAGAAAACCGGGCGTTTCCCTGCGTTCACAAGGGCACAGATTTCACTCACAATCCTCAAATAGGCGCGATCTCACATGAGCAAATTTGTTAGCTGAAAGCAATGCAAATACAAAATCTTTCTCAAGAAATGCATATTTTGCGATGCAATCTGCCTGAATACTGCCACTGTCAGGGTATTCCCTTTGAAGTTTTGCTCATTTCTGCAGTATAAACGGAGACACCAATGACAGCAACACACAAAGTCAATGTTTAACCGGACGTGCATGCATGAATTGTTAGGAAACGTTCTTATCTTTTTTAAATGTTCTCAACGATTGGCACTCCCCTGTAATTTTATAGGAAAAACCCAAACAAAACAAAATGAACAAAAAGGACTCTATACTTTTGTTGTTATCAGATCACGCATTTGTTTACATAACGGCCTGGACAGAAGGTATCATACAGAATGTGCTAAAAAAGAAGATTACTGAAATTGTCGAATTTGTGTCCACAAGTTAGTGAATAGATATATTTAAACACATTGACATATGTAGACACATCAAGTACAGCGTGACATTGAAGTATTAAAAATAATTTCTTTTCAACAAATGCTGTCCTTTCGATTTTCAGCTTCACAGACTGACGATTTTTTTTTGAACAGATTAGACCATGTTAAAACAACAAGAGGAAATATGGTACATGTGTGCTGTCATTTTCAATACATTGAAAGAATGACAGTAAACAGAATAATATAGTCTTTCCAACAGTAAAGAAAATGACAATTGTCACATAGGTGTAAAGGATGCTTTTTTTGTTGAAATAAAGACGATTTTAAGATCATCAGTCGAGTGCATATATAATGAACATACGATTAAACTTAAATAGTTTGAGTCACGGGAGGGACTTTTGCCTGTGAGTTGTCGCCCATTCACAGGTGTTTTCTGACACCGGTGACTCGTATGCACCAGAACAGATCGTTTGTGAGCTAAAGTTGAGATGCGCTAAGGACATAAAAGTTAAACTCTCTACACCGCATGCTCTAAAGTTATTTGATTAGGATTAGCTTGTTAGATCACAATCTCAACCCAGGCTAATAAATATAATAAAATAACGGTTAACTGAAGCTGTTAACCGTGACTAGGTTACTCGACTAGCATCTTTATCCAGGCCGTTTCACAAAGACAATATTTGGTAATAGATTTAAGTCGTCTGTGTTTTGTTTTTTTTAGTTAACATGAACAAGTCAGCTTCTTTCAACACAAGAAAGTATTTTTGAAGCTTACAAACCACGAAAACTCATCCGTTGTTGTTTTTTCGTTTCGGTTTTCGGTTGTAAGAGTTATAGCTCTATGTTCACAAACTGCATCAAAAAGAAAATAGAGAAGAAATTATACTCTCTTTCTGTTATGCATATGCATAGAAATTTATTTGTTCATTCATCATAAGCATTGGGCTGTTGTTGCTTACAAAAGACCTCAAGCCACTGACATATGTTGACACTGTTCGAGCTTCATCGTGAGGTAACACACCTTGTCGTCTCCGTCATGAGGTTAGTCAGGCACCGATAACCTGTCATCTCCGTCATGAGGTTAGTCATGTACCCATAACCCGTCATCTCCATCGTGAGGATAGTCAGGTATACCTATATAACCCGCCATCCGTGTCATGTATACCCGTATAACCCGTCGTCTCGGTCATAACCCATAACCCGTCATATCCGTCATGAGATTTGTCAAGTATATCCATAACCCGCCATCTCCGCCAACAGGTTAGTCAGTTGCCCATACCTCGTCGTCTCACTTATGAGGTTAATCAGGTACCCATAAACAGTTCTCTCCGCCATTAGGTTAGTCAGATACCCATATAACCCGTTATTGTCGCCATGAGTCTAGTCAAGTATACCCATAATCCCTCATGACGATGCTTATTTTTATGTTAAAAACATAAAATCTTTCTTTTTAAATGGACGATATCTTGAATATATTTAAATATTGTCTACAAACCTGCCTACAAACAATGCCTACAAACAAATGTTAACATGATTCAATCTTTAATGAACTAAACATGTTTGTAACTGAACATTCACTTGGCAGATTGCTTACTTTACTGACTCATTTCAGTAACAATTGTCTACCTTTCTGGCAAATTTTAAAATTTGGTTGAGCAGTATATTGGAATAATTTTTTCATCATCAGTAAGCAGACAGGATTAAAGAAAATGAATCAATGGTCAATATTAGTCTTCAGATTGCCAGCGAGGAGAAAATTTGTGTTTATCATCTTGTTCTATCCAAGTATGCACATATAGCAAAGTTTAACATCAATCCTCATTTGAAACTGCCTTTGTGAACACTTTTCAAAATAAGACTGTCTCGGGCAGTACGTGGAAAGGTCTGACAGCAACCTAAGGATTGTCGTGGGTCTCCTCTGCCTGGTTTCCTCCCACCATGCTGGCCTGTGTGGTATAAGCTAAACATTCTTGAGTACGATGTAAAACACCAATGACATAAATAAATAAATCAAAATAAGGCTGATATTTTAAGTGTTCTAATAATTCATAATGAGTCAAAATGAGGTTTCTGCTGTATGCTCGGATGATGCACCTGATCGCAGATGTTTCACAGGTGAAATGTTTGTTATCAGTTAAGAATAATGGGTATTTTCTGACAACGCTATTCCATGCGTTGCTAGAAGTTAAAAAAGCATATATATTCTTGTGAGCTCATATTCATGCATAACAGAAACGTTTCATCTAGTGTTTCCAAAGCATGGACAACTCTTCCCATATAAACGCTTTTCTTGTTAACTCATGTGAAAAAAACGAGAATTAAAAAAAGATGTTCTGAAGACTTTGAAATCAACATTTAGCGAATCCCTGCATGTAAATATATATACTGTTAATTAAACACGAATGCAGTTTTGCAGTAGACGGGTCAATGGGATCAGCAGAAGGCCTGGGTACTTAATAGTCTATTACATGACTGTTCAAATACAGTTCATACAGTAACTGCATGGGTGGATGTCATCGCCCTCTGTGTAAATTCTGCAGTTTACCATAGACACAAACCCATGATTACTTTTAATTGTTGTGAAACAGTGACGTATTCTATAAAAATCTGTTTAAAGCTCTTAAGCCCGTGCACCAGTCCCGAAGTCCTCCAGCGAAGCAGGTCCGTTATAAGGTAAGTCCTTCTTAACCATATGTTATCGACATCAGTTATATGCCAGTATGAAAAAGTTGTTTCAGGCTCAATAGTCTTGTTAAGCCTCATTGGAATATTTATATCAAGCGCAAATTCGTAATCGCTGCGACATCCAGCATTCAGGCATCTCCTTTCGAATTAGTTGGTTAGAAAAGTTAAAATAATTTTAAAAGATAGCCTGTCAAAAATTTAGAAAAAAAACCCCGATAGACCGACAGATCGACCAACCAACAGACAGTGCGACTTATACATGTAGTGCATGGCCCGGTTTCACAATACATCCTAAGTTTAATCTATTGCTTAAGTCGGTCCAACATGGAGTGTTTCTCGAAAAAAAAGTCAAACACTAGATAATAGTATGGTATTAAAAACTTTCGTGAAACTGAATCCTGATTGTCACAGACAATAAATCATTTATTAGACTATTAGTTTACTAGAGATTAAACATTTAATCGGGATTAACTCTTAATCCACTTTTGAACACCTGCCTGTATATAGAAGGTAAGTCTTATATCAACCTTTTCAAGTTTTGAATATGTTTCGAAAACACTGCCAATGGCTCACATCTTTTGCGGGTAAATGCTCTAAAGGTAAGTCCATATTTTTGAGAAATTCAGAAAGGTATTCTGATGTGTTTCATGTCACTTGAACATCGTTGATATAAAATACATGTAGTGATAAGTCCGTTTTTTTTAAAATCTACCTATTATCTTTGAAGGATATATGACATGCAAATTTTCTGTCAGTATGATGCCTTTTTTACTTTCCTTTTAGCCAGCTGTTCAGATCTGTTGTCCCACTTGTCCATAGCATCAAACATGAAGGTAGTGCTACTTTGTCTGCTTTTGGCCCGCCCAGCTACCGTAAGTGATAATCTACTTTTTCAGGAATTCGTCTTTTCATGTACACATGTAAGAATGGTGGAACTTACATATCAACACATGAGTTGTCATTATCAAAAATTCTATGGAAATCATAGTGGCGTGAAATTGATTAATTCATATATGTCAGTATGACATGTTTCTTTTCTTGACACTCTTGAACTCAGTTTGGGTTTCAGGTGAAAATGTTTATTTCTTCTGAAGGGCAAAATTTGTTCAAAACGTTCTATAGGACAAAATGGCCGCTTTTCGGATTGCTTGTGAATTTTGAGCGTCTGAAGAAAATGTCGTCTTTGTTCAACGACTACAATTCATAGCTTATTTGACTGAAAAAGTGCTAATCTAGATTTGAATCTAGGCCTGAAATTAAGTTTATTATAATTTGGCACAATTACTGAAGAGTTCTCTTAAATTTTTAAACAAACACGCTACTCGGAGTGCCTTCTAGTCCATTCATTTTTTTCGACTGTGGTTTAACGCTGTACGGTACTCGACAATAATTTAATATCACTTTAAGATCGTAACAAACAAACAAACACATAAACCATATTCTTTTGAGCCCTTTGCTGTCAGTTAGGTTATTGTGGAAAGTAATCATATAAGAAAGGCTGACCAGTACCTCGGGTTCCGTGAACGAGTGGTTGGCGTGCTAGTGCAGAATAATGGCTTGGGAGAATTTCACCAATCGGGTGGCTGTAAGTTCTAGTCCAGACTGTATGCTACTTTCCTCTCCGGCAGTACGTGGAAAAGTCTGCCAGCAACCCATACATGATCATCGGTTTCCCCAGGGCTCTGCTCGGTTTCCTCCAAACATAATGCTGGCCGCCGTCGTTATGGAGAAATATTTTTGAGTACCGGTACGGCGCTTAAAACACCAGTCCAAAAACATTAAATAGATAAATTGCTTCACTAGACCGTTCATGAGCGAATTATCTTCCACTCGTTACGTGTGATTTAAGGCTGAATGTGATCCAATGCTTTCAAAAGAACTGTAAAGAGTCGCTACTTGTGGAGCGTTATGTTTGGTGTCTTTGTAGAGTAGAATATTCTGAAGGAATTCAAACATGTCCTATCACAAATGAATTGATACTAAAAGTGACTTTAGGCGAGAAAGACCATCAACAAATACAGCTGAATCGGTAATTGAGATAAAGCGATTTGAGTATGGCCCTGTGAAATGGGGACACTTTTGTACACAAAACGGTCGAAAGCTGTAGAATACACACCGTCTTCTGTCATGCTTTTTTATTCATTTGACTTATTTCATTGATGTTTAACGCCAAACCAAAATTTTTTCCCTTTTAAAGTGGTGTCTTGTTTTATGCGTTTGCGCACACCGGAGGGTCCGCGGTAAATCACCTATCTTTGCCAAAATAGTTGGAATATTAGTAACCTTCAACGAAAGTTAGACCGAGTAAATCGCTACACGAGTCTTATCGACTGCTTATTGTCACCAAGAGAGTTGGGGAATCTGTCCAATCAAGGCATGGGTTGAACCCACGCCTCGTGTGTCTAGTGGGCAAGACTCGCTTCTGTAATCAGAGAGTCACGTCGTGTTCACGCTATGCTTGTCTACAACGCCAGGTCAACGGAAAGTTGCATACATGACCTCATCCCTTTCTGCTGAACCTCAATTTTAAAGACTGCCAATTTTAAAATATGTTTCTAGTCATCATAATCAATATCATGGTCATCACAGTAACGATACACTTGTTTTGTCATTATTGCTTCATTTATGGGTTAGACCACTAAATGTCAAAGTAGTTTTCTGTTTAGGTATTCCAGACTCATATACTGGTTAACGGTAACTCTGTGGGATTAGTGGAGGACCATAATGGTCGCGTTTTCCTGTCTAACTCTTTTTTCCGTTGATTTTCAGATTGCGTTTGGGGCAATTGCTGCGACCAAGGACGACAGTAAGTGGTTTTGAATCTTTGAACAGTGTCGTGAATATTAAACCATTTTAACAGAAAAAAATGATCTTTTTATTGAAGGCTTTAAGGCACCAACAGTTTAAGGCAAACGGTACTGAAAGAGGTGCACAAAATATGGGTGTCCTTCTAGGTTTGAAGAAACTATATTCTAAGTTAACGTTTAATGCCTCAGGGTTAGGTGAAATTCATTGGTATTTGATCAGTGGAAAAACTTCATATCATATATGTGACTTGATGTGTACTAACGATGATCACAACATTGTCATCCTGGTTTTATATTTATGCGATTTTATGTGAATATCCGGTAAAATTACGCTTGGCGTGACAAGCGAATAACGGTCTCCAGCCCAGTCCTTATCTAAGGGTATTCAAATTAATGAACAGAAATACAAACCATTTTCCGTCGTGTCATCCGGTCGAGTTCTGATTGACGCCAGTGAGGTTTAGAAGCTTGAGGATAATCTATAGTATTCACTTATTTATTTATTTGATTGGTATTTTACGCCTTACTCAAGAATATTTCACTTATACGATGGCGGCCAGCATTATGGTGAGTGGAAACCGGACAAGCCCGGGGGAGACCCACGGCCATCCGCAGTTTGCTGACAGACCTTCCCACGTATGGCCGGAGAGGAAGCCAGCATGAGCTGGACATGAGCTCACAGCGACCGCATTGGTGAGAGACTCCTGGGTCATTACGCTGCGCTAGCGCGCTAATCAACTGAGCCACGGAGGTCCCGACTATAGTATTCAGGATGTAGTAACATCTACTCTTTAGTCGTTTAAAATTTTAATTTCTTCCATTGCGCCAACAGTTTTTCCCAATGCATCACACAATAAAGCACAGGTAGTTTGCCAAATTTATAGTAGAGAGAACAAGTGTGTTTTTTGCCTTCACAGGACTCATATCGAGGTTTACAATATCCTACCGTAAGTCAAAGTTAAGAACTGATTTATCTCCCTTGGTACTGATCACAGACAAAGGACACACTACTACTACTACTGCTACGAGATTTACAATGCATAACAGCAATTCTAAGTTAAGTATAGGTTTATCTCCTTTGGTACAAGATAAAGACACAAGGTTGCAATCTCTTACAGTAAGTCTAAGTTAAGCAGCTTACAGAGTTATCTTTCTTGGAAACAGATACAGATTGTTGAAAATCTTAGAGATAGCGTAAACAACTAGGAATTTCACACGTTTTCAGACAACTGCCGATTATATAAGAAACATGGACGAGTATGATTTATCCGTGTTGGGTCCAGTGTTTATGTGTTTGCGCTTATTATTTAACTTTATTTATGTTGAGTTCATTGTGTCTCCTTGTATCAAGCTGGTTCCAATGTCTGTGTCGCTTTAATACACCAGGCATAACTCCCCACCCAGCCAAAGCATCCTGATTCTGGGCCGACCAGACACCAGACATGATTTCACCCAGTCACAGTATCCTGGTACTGGGCCAGCCAGACATCAAACAACGATTTCCACCCAGTCACAGCATCCTGATGCTGGGCCAACCAGACATCAAACATGATTTCCCACCCAGTCACAGCATCCTGATGCTGGGCCGACCAAACACCAGACATGATTTCCCACCCAGTCACAGTATCCTAATGCTGGGCCGACAAGACACCACACATGATTTCCCACCCAGTCACATCGTCCTGAGGGTGGACCGACAAGAACTCATACATGATTCCCCGCCTAGCCACAGTATCCTGATACTGGAGCAACAAGGCCTCAGACATAACTCCCCGTCTAGTCAGAGCGTCCTGATGGTGAACGACCACACGTAACACATGGCTCCCTATCCAGTCACAGTATCCTGATGCTCTGATGATCCGAAGGTATCTGACGACGGAAAATTCCTCATTATAGCACCGGTATTCGAAATTTTATCAACCATTTCTTCTCAAATTTCAGTCGAAGTGGATTGTGGGACGAAGCCTGCAGATCCCATTACTGTGACTTACAAGGGAGGCAGTGCGCCTAACGTCGTCAAGATGTTCTCTCCTAACAACCTCAAGACATGCGCAGTGACGAAGGAAGAGTCAGTGAACGGAGTTTACACCCTGACTGACGCTAAATCAAAATGTGACGTACTCAAGGTAAGTCTAAGTGTAATGTTCGCTTTTGATATGCTATTTATTTATTTGACTTATTCATTGAAATTCTGTATAAACCAGGATTCTGCTGGTGGACGAAGCATCCCCGGGGTCTGGTCCCTTTGCATTCTTTTAATGTGATTGTATGTTAAATGTGATGTCAACACAGCATTTTGAGTAATCTAGACCAGTGACGTCTAATAAATTGCGTTTAACATCCCTGCATTTCCCCCACTAATTCTGCTTAAGCCATGGTGCTAGGGGGCGTGTAAATTGCTACTATATATGCATTACATGAACAGTCAGAATGGTACCCTGAGGGAGGTAAGCTTACAGGATGGGGTATTTCACCGGTTAGGTATGACCATTTGCTAGCTATCACAATGTTGTCGCGTCTCTGGTTTTACTCTAGGTGATGTACGTCTTTAATTATATGCTCAAGGATGTATAGCATATGTATGTATAGGATACTGGAAGAGGTCATCAACACGACTACATGTACAAGCGGCCTCACGAGCGTTGTCGACTAGTTAATGTTACCAAGCTAGTCCCAAGCCATCTTATATTTAATTTGCTACAAAGGGGGCATGTTATATTTATGGCATAAATCAAATCAATACGATTTCCAAAATTTAAATTAAAATTATCGGTAACTGAATAAAACGTTTAGACACTTCAGTCAGAGGGAAACGCCTCGAGTGCAACATATTTGATTTTGCATGTTTTACAAGATACAACTAAACCTGACACGACTTTTCCAGCACTGAAAATGTATTACTTCCTTGTTTTCTCTTACCTGGTACACTTGCTTAAAGGCGTAGCTTTCTCCTGCAATAACGACTCGCGCCCAAGCTCAACTGACTATTGTTCCCTGGCAATGTACTTGTAAGCCTATCACGTTACTGGTTTGCCCACAAAACTTCACTGCAAAGGCATAGTGACGATGAACTACATAACTCGGACCTGAATTATTGCTGGCGGGATGGGTTCCCCACTGACGGAACAATTTCTTTATGGCTGTTTGGCAATGTTTAAAATGAACCATCTCTAATCTCAGATACCATGCAATATGTAATATCAATGGGTGCCCCTCAGGCAGACCTAATCAGCGTTACTCATGTGGGGAAACAGTGCTATAAGTGGGACCTCCGTGGTTCAGTTGATTAGCGCGCAAGTGTAGCGTGATGAACCAGAAGCCTCTCACTAATGCGGTCGCTGTGAGTTCAAGTCCAGCTCACGGGCTCCCTCTCCAGCAGTACGTGGAAAGTCTGTCAGCAACCTGCGGATGATCGTGGGTTTTCCCCCGGCTCTGCCGTCTTTCCTCCCATCATACTGCTGGCCAACCGTCGTATAAGTGAAATATTCTTGAGGACGGCGTAAATCACAAATCAAATAAATAAATAAATTAATAACACAGTGCTATAATTAAGGCATTTATGATTTTCGAATGAATTGAGTGTACAAAATAATGACTTTTGGAGGTGTATTGAGAGAAAAGATCTGTAAATCCATACAACTGGGGGAAAATATTATGTATTTGTTTATCTTATAGCTGTTTATCGCCTAAGTCAAGACGTACGTATGGTTAAAATGTCACAATATGAAATTGCCATACACAAGTGAGTTTGCAGTCGGGTTCGCAGTCATCTTTACAATGACATGCTGCATGAATTATGTTTTCAGGATGCCAACAAGGAGGACTATTACCTTCAAATCGTCCTTCAAGAAATAGCTGGCATTATTCAAGATACGGATCCAGTGTTTAACATCCAATGTTCTTATGGTACAGACAAGGTGACAGCCAGTGGGAGTGTGAGCGCTCCCCAATCCACGTAAGATCACGTCCACGTGTGGCAGCGTCATTTATTGGCATATTATTTGTAAATAATCTTTTTATTTGCTTATTCCGTGTTATATTGTGTAATATTCGAGGGTTTTGGAATACACCAATAACCATTTACAGTATATTATGGTTAGTTAATCGCACGGTGCGATGGGGTTAAAAGAGGCGTTTTGACCATTTTTATGTTGAAAACAGAATGTAATGTTGTGTCAATCAGAAGTTGTGTTAATCAATTTCTTGTACAGTGAACCCCGGCTGTCTGACAGTATTATGGGATTACTAAGAAACCAAAAGTTGTCCCCAATGTAAGTTTAGTTACACTTGTATTTGTTAGTTGATGTACAATTTGTATATATAGTTATTCATTTTAGAGACTATACAGGAGACATTTTGAAAAAAAAAAACAACAACAAAAAACGGATCAGTGCAAATCCAATCGAAATTTTGCTATTATTTTAGAAAAGGCCAAATAATTACTTTTCACAAAATATCAGCCTCAACAATTTTGCTCAGGTTCTCCGTAAAAAAGGAACTGTTTAGTTTAATAATACGAATAATTATGAGGTAATAGCGTCCTACAGAGAAAATATTTACATGAAGTTCCTCATACTCTGCAAATAGTCCGTGGCGGAATAATATACACAAACAAACAGTGCACCATGTACTTATTTACTGGTTGCCTATTACAATGAAAGAAATGAAATTCTTTTTGAGTTATTATTGTAAAAACACGTCACTCCCTTCTCTTCACATAAATAGCTGAACCTAAATGACACGAAGTGCCTGTCGGAAGTGCAAACGAATGATGGACGTTTGACGGCAGGAATGTATTGTACTGCGGTTTTAGTTTTTGTGTTCACGGCAGCGTTCTAGGCCCAGAGGAAGAGCTGGCCTTAAAGCAATATCTTGTAAACGCTGTGATTAGTACAGTGATATATGTATTAGCACAACTACGTTGTTTATTTTTTCATTTTTTTTATTTCACCAGATATGCAGTAAGAGACGTCATTTTTGCATCAGATGTATAGATAAACAAAAAATAATACTGCCACAGATAAGTTAGTTGATATGCTGATCGCTGGCGGAAACAGAAACCCCCAAAGGGCTTGTTTTATCCCTTTCAGGAGTTCTTGTAAGCGTAATAGAGACATTGAAAATATAAGGATATTTGATTAACATCCCTTCGCTTGCGATGTAATAGTACATATTTTGTGATGTAATAGTACAGTGGTTTCAAATGTTTACCCTAAGTATTAGATATATTACATTTCATTGATTCGGTGCTTAATATATAATAACAGATGTGTACATTTTAAATGCTTTCTTCCAGGGTAACAATAAAACAGGTAGCAGCATATAGCAACCTTGCATTTTTTTTTCCACATACAGAGGTTCATCGAACACTGATTCCACAGACAGGGAGAGGCAAGAAACAAATTCCACACATACAGAGGTTTAAGAAACACTGTGTCCACATACAGAGGTATAAGAAACACTGATTTCACATAAATGGTTCAAGAAAAACT